>NC_029773.3:92607752-92633995 GCF_000817695.3 Arachis duranensis | reverse complement strand
TCATATTTTTATAAAATATTAAAAGTATTTAATGTATAAATAATATTATTGATTAATATTTGTCTTAGATAGCGTGATTTTATTGTGTTTTAAGCAATATTATTACTAACCCTCCAATTCATCCATACATACACTTATTAAATTTTTTTATTTTATTTTATTTTTGGTGTCAATGAAAGTTAATTTGTCTAGTTTGTTGGAAACCTTGTGATTAAAAAATTATCAATTTTTGTCCACGACTCAATTATATATTGTGAAGTTCAGTAACTAATCCGTTAATGGTTTGTTGGCATATCAATTGGTGGCAAATTATTTTTTCATGTTTTGATTATTAAAATCTTTTGAAAATTTCAGTGACAAAATATATAGGTAAAGTATTATTTTGGTCCTCAACGGTTGGGTTAAATTTTAATTTGATCCATAAAGTTTTAAACATGTTATTATTAAATTTGACACTAATAGTTTACGGAATAAGAGTGACCTGTACGTTAATAACATTTTTAATTAAGTCGTATCTTCTATTATGTATTAGAAAAACATAACCAAAACCTTATTATAACACTTTTTTTTCTCAATTTCTTTTTTATACAAAATTCCAAATCCTAAAAATTAATCATCAACGTTTCAAAATCAAAGAAAAAAATTTTATATTAATAATTGTTAATAGATCAATTTTACTTATATACTAAAATGTCTAAAATCGAATGTTATTGACTCTTTAATATGTGAATTGTTTGTGTCAAATTTAATGGTGGGACAATATTTAATTTGCTTAAAAAAAATAGGGAATAAAATAGGATGTTTGAAAATTTTTTGGACTGAAATAAAATATTTTGAGACATTAGAGACCAAATTAAGATTCAACCTAAACATTGAGGATCAAAATAATACTTTAGGCAAAAATATATTTTATCCGAGTATTAATCATACCCTAAGCCAATAATATAAAGAATCAGGGCATCAAAGATGGTAAAATGGTATAATTTTCTAGCTAAGTAAACTAATTGCCTCAGTAACAATATAAAAATGCTTCCATTGCTACAAAACTTTTCTAATGCAACACAATTTACAAAGGTCATCAAATCCTAACAAAAATAAAAAATAAAAAGGTGTTCTATATATAAATATGACTAGCAAGTTGAAAGACATGTACAAAATTTTGGGAAATTTGTATATAGATTAATGTTCCTCTTTAGCTCAATTCTCTTTGTGCTATTTGATCTGGTTATTCATCTGCAAAAGCATACACCACTCCTGTTCTAGAAGGTGTATACACTAGAAAGGAACAAGGTCGGTCGTCGTACCATCCTTCCTGTAAAATTATCAGATAACACAGATCGTTTATCGTTGATTAAGGAGAAAAAGACAAATAAGTCTTTGATTTTTTAATTCGAAGACAAATAAATCCCTAACTAATTGAAAATATAAAAACTTTACTCACTTTATAAAACGCGCGACATCTAAATTCCTTCGTTCAATATATACGAGGACAAATAGGTCCCCTGGAAAGACTTAGATGTCTTGCGTTTTAGAAAGTGAGAGATGTTTTTGTATTTTTAATTAGTCAATAACTTATTTGTCATTGAGTTAAAAGATCAGGGACCTATTTGCGTATTACTCTTGATTAAGTCATTAGTTATGAAACATGAACACGGACACAGACACGGAGCAGAAATGATACAATATGAAAATATGGTGATAAAAAATGATTACAAATTCTATAAGTGTTGAGAAACCACATACAGAAGCAAAATATTCAGCAGTGTGATTGAGCCTATTGAATCCACCAAACAAGGGATCATCTGAATCCAACACAATCTGGAAAAGTTACAAGCATATCAATCAATCATAAGCTATCGAAATCGATAACATCGTCGAATCTTGAAGACTAAAAATCAAATCATACCTTGTATTTCCCTGCCTTTGAGCATCCAACTCTATAATCTGAATAGCTGTTGGTCCAATGAAAATTGAAGACAAAGACAAGGTTACCCTTTTCGAATACTATGATCTTGTCGCCTTCATTTTTTCGCGATATATATTGGTGCTTTGATGTCATGAACTGCATCAATAGTTCACTACTAAGCAGAATTACATAAACCAAAAGTGTAGTGTTTGTTCTAGCTATGATTTTGAAAAGTATGTTCATCATGATCTTGAAGAAGATTGCGACGACTCGCCTCAAATCTTTCTTCAAGATGCTGCATGGCCTTGTCAAATTCTTGCATCCCCCAGTATCTTAGATATTCTGCATCCCCCTGGTTAAACAAAGCAAAAGAAGAAGAATTTGTAACTTAAAAGATTCTAGAAATTCACTGCATAACTTGTGGTTGAAGTAACTTACCAAGTCGAATCTTCGCCTGCATTTATCAAAACTGTTGTTGTTCCCAGGAATTACGGTTCCATCGGGACGATATTGAGCTTCCCTTGGAAAATCAATCCACTCTGATAAAGAAACAGAACAATGAATGAATGAATGAATGAACAGAACAACCATAACATGTTCTTGAAATTAAGTATGATAAAAACAAAATTAGGATATGCTTATTAATTACCAGGGTGGCCAAATTCATTCCCCATAAAGTTCAAGTATCCTTCACCACCAAGGCTCATTGTAATAAGCCTAATCATTTTATGTAAGGCAATGCCGCGATCTATAACCGGCGTAGATGGTCCGTCCAAAGCCATAAAGTCATACATATCCTTAATCACAAGATGAACAAATACATAATTTCAAATTAAAATTAGAAGTTTAATAATTTCAAATGAACTTTAAGCACATAAATAACACAACCTAACCTTGTCCATCAACCAAAAAGCGATCGTCTTGTCTCCAACCAAGGCTTGGTCATGACTCTCTGCATAAGCTACACATTTTTCGGACCACCTTCTGTTTGTGAGTGTGTGAATGATATCACCCATTTTCCAGTCTTCATCTTTCTTCCTACATGATAAAGGACATGGTTGAACTTGAAGGTGTAAGCCATAAAGGAACTTAATATGCTGTGTTTGCACTTATGAGAAAGGATATTCACTTGAGAAGCTCGATCCATTTGTCAGCAATCGCCATGTGTAGCCGATAATCGAATCCAACTCCTCCATCTTGAGTAGGAATGCAGAGTGTTGGCATTCCACTTACCTGTGAAAGAGAAATTCTAACAACTATTCAATTCTTATAGTCATAAGTCATAACTGAAGACTTTAGAAAGGATGACATACATCTTCGCCAATCGTAACGGCCTCAGGGAAGAGTCCATGGATAATATCATTAACCAGCATCAAGTAAACTACAGCATCAACATCAGTTGAATATCCGAAATACTCACTGTAATTTCCTGTAAAAGACGCCTGCAGCGAGCAAAAAAGTATTGAACAATTGTGCAAATAGTTCATTCGGAACCATCAAATTTTAGAAGTTGGATATCTAGTTCATAGCCTTGAACCTGCAATCCATGATGAGTGTACATCATTGATGTGACACCGTCGAATCGAAACCCATCAAACTTGTATTCTTCTAGCCACCATCTTGCATTTGAGAGTAGAAACCTTAGCACCTTCACAAGCAAAAGAAAATAAATAAATAAAATAAAATATACCTCCCCATCAATGAGAACTATGTTTATGAATTCTGCAAAGATGGGACTTACTTCCCAGCTTCCATAGTTAAAAAGGCGAGAATCCCATATCGGATGATGACCTCGTGACCCGGGATGAAAGTAATGACTGTCAGTTCCATCAAACTTGTTCAGTCCATCCAATGTGTTGTTTGATGCATGGCTAAATTCACCAGAGATTGAAAAATCAGGTCTAAGTTGGAGTTAACTATGAATTAGTAGCTTGAAGACAATGATCAACAAAAAGGGAAGTAAAAAAGAAGAAGAATAGTAATACAATCATTAGATTCATTACCTATGTACAATATCCATTAGAACAAGCAGGCCTAGTTCATGTGCTCTGTCTATCAAAGACTTGAGTTCTTCAGGAGTTCCAAAACGGCTGCTAGGTGCAAAGAAATTTGTAACATGATAGCTGCATCATGCAAAAAAGAAAACATTTTTAGAATTCGAACGCCAATTTTGGCAAAAAAAAATACCAATGCAATAAGAAAAACAAATTATTGTAAATGTAATATAATCACTTCTCTTAAACTGATAGGAGGAGGCAAATGAATGGTTATATCTATAACATGGCTTCCACACGCAAGAGTCTTTTTTGGGTTTGTGCAAAATTTGCATAGGCTTTCTTTTTCTTTCATTTGCCTTATGCTGAAAATTTCTTTTTGGGAGTTAACAAGAATCGTGTTAGAGTATAATTAATCCTAGTTATACTAACAAATCGAATTCTAGACTTTTTGATCATAGAAGCTCTAATACTATGTAATGAAACCAGATGAATGGTTATAGCTGTTATTAAAATTGGATAGAGGAGGCATTGTAAATTGTAATGCTCTTGAACAAGGAATTCATCAAATGGCAGGTAGAGAAAGGTTACCCGAAACTAGAATAATAAGAATGTTCTTGGATAGCCATAATCTGGACAGCATTATAACCCAGCCTTTTAATCCGAGGTAGTACATCGTCTCTAAAATTGGCATATGTGTTGATTTTAGGTTCCTGAACCGCAGGGTTGATAAAAATTTCAAGAAAAAATTAATGACAAACTTCACACTGACAACACTTAACACTTGTAAGTTGCAACACTTTTTAACAGTGACGAATCTAATCTCATCATATTAAGGGTATCTCTATTCTTATTCTCTTTTCCTTCTTTCCTACATAAACCTTAAAGTTTCAGCATCATGTTAGAGTTGTACTGTCATAAAAGCTTCTGATGAATCGAATAGTCCCATTTTAGAGAATTCAAAATAATACAATTTAGTCCCCTTAAAGTTTTAAGGTAGAAAGTGCTCACCGGACTACTCATTCCAACATGTGACTCGTAAATCCTAAGTGATTTCGGTTTCTTTGGCTGTGGATGCTTGAAGACATATCTTTCCTGTTTAACAAACAAAAGAATAAGAAAAGTATACAACATAAGAGGGGCAATAGAAAAAAGCAAACATAATTAGATCAAACAAATACATACATTCGACATTCGTATACAACGAATGTTCAGAGAAAAAGAATATTTCTGATTTTTCATGGAAGAATAGAAGAACCTTACCTCATCTGGTGGATCATAGTAAATACCATTATATGGAATTTCACCTTTGGCTTGTACACAATACTTTATCCAAGCAGGAATAGAGTCCTTCATGCCGGATTGAGTATTCATGCGAATCTACACATATACTTTCGAAAGCTATTAGTTTGCGAGGAAAACCAGTCTATAACAGAAAATCACAGCAACCTGTCTCAATTTGGAAAACACTTACAAGCATAAGCATACCTTGACTCGAGATCCATGAGGAATTGGTGGCGAACCATCTGCATTGTTCGGCAAGAAGATCTCCCACACACCAAATTCATTCTGTTTGGACAAAAACACAAGATCAATCCAGAAGATGATTACATGCTCCAACTAGCACAATCATTTGCATACATTAACCGAAACATACCCGAGTCATTACAGCAGCATTTGGATTCCAATTGTTGAAGTCTCCAATTAATGCTGCTGACTGAGAAAATATCCAATTATTTTTAAGACATATATCAAGCTACATTTCTACATCAAAAACAAGATTTTTTTTTTTTAACTTTAGATGAACATCCAAAACAGATTTTTTAATAATACAACCCCTTAAATCGAATTTGAGCATAAGTAAAGAAACCAATTTTAATAATAAGAGCTAAGAATATAATATGAAAGCATATATACCTTAGCTCCTGGTGCCCATTCTCTATAAGTAATTCCTGTGACACTGCAAAAAATAGTAGTAATATTGATAAATAAGTTGGTATTAATAAAAGTAAATAAGTTCATAGCAGCTTTCTGAGCAAGAAGTTAGATACCTTTGCCTAAAGCCAAAATTTTCATGGCCGCGAGAAAATGGATCTAGGCCACCTTCATGCTTCTCGATATCCTCTTGCAATCTCAAGTATTGTCCGAAACTGTAATTTGATAAATTTACATGATCTAGCAACTCAGATAGTTATTCCACAAATACTTTAAGGAAATGAAGCTTAAAAGTGAGGTTACCGGAAATCAAAATGGTCGCGGTGAGTGAGCAAAAGTGGATCAATTTCATAGATTTTCTTCCCACAGCCAGGTGGAGGGATGATCTTAATTTTAACTACTTCATCTCTTTCCATTTTCAGTTTCTTGTCTTTGGATACCAATGTCTTCTCAGCAAGAGTTCTAGCACTATATTCTACAAGAGATGCCGAAAAACAGAACCTTTCTCATCTTCAATTTCTCTGAAATTTCTAAGCTACTTTCTTGATTAAATCACCAACACTATGAAGAATTGAAGACCCTAACATATGAATTCAGCAAAACAACATTTGAAGAAATATGTGATTAGCAATCTTATCTAAGCTAACTATGATTTCTAATTTTCTATTCACAAAAGTGCCACAAAAATATAATACATTCTTGATTCTTCATATGCACATGACATTGAAATCCCCAATCACAAAAGCACATTTTTTTTTATTAAATTAGGAATTTCAAGTTCTTCTGTTAAGGAAGAAGTATATTCTTAATCTCCAGGAATAACTACAGAGAGGGTCAATTTTACAAAATAAAAAAAGAAACATGTGCTACAATTGGAACAACATACCCAAAATCGGTTTATGAAGTAGAACACTTGTGATTATGAAACCCCACAAGATATGAGATTCAGATTTGGTGGTAAAGAGATTCAGAATCAAAAGTGTACCTGAGAGGTAGATGAAATGGAGATTTTGGATTCTGAAAGTACAAAAAAGTGTGGAAGCTATCAGAAACCTGCCACCTTCACTTCAATGAACTTCTCTTTCTCTCTCTCCCCCCACAAAATTGTGTTAAATTTGGGCAAATTAAATACTGATTTTTATAAATATTTGGTATATAATTTTTTACACTTTTTTATTTTTAATATTGGATTAACAATAGTATTTTTTTAAATTATAATCTATTGTAGTATTTTTTTAAAATGTGAAATAATTTAATGTATAGAGTACAAATTGAACCGTCCGATTTTAAGAAGTACAAAAATCGGACCGTCCGATTTGTGTTGAAAAAATTAAAAAATCTAATCAACACAAATCGTTGGGTCCGATTTGTGTACTTCAAATTTTTAAAATTTTTTTAACACAAATCGTTGGGTCCGATTTGTGTACTCCAAACTTTTAAAATTTTTTAAATACAGATCGAAAGGTCCGATTTGTGTACCTTCCATATTTTTAACAAACACTAAAAATTACCACGTTAAAGTATAACACTCATTTTACTTCTATATCCAAATTTTTTAGTCAATTTTTTAGATAACTAAAATGATTCTAAAGAATTTTTGGTTCTGTACTTAGTTAAAATATACTATATTATATAACTTTTAAAACAAAGAATTATAGTATAATAAATTTTATATAATACACTATAATACATGCTAATAGTATAATAAAAATGAATTCTATCAATTTATATGTTACATATAAATAGAAGTATTTGCTTTAATATCTTGATAAAGTATTAAACAAAGAAATCAATTTTTTTTTCATATGGTTGGGATAAATGAGTTAATTGTATTTGAAATAATTAGGTATCGGTTCTGCTACGTTACCAACAACATATCTGTCAACTTCTGCCAACTCTTATTTATAATTGTGTTTCATGAAAGTGTGTTTGTGGATGTGTCTAATAAAAATGTTTTTTTATAACTGTGTTTAATAGAAGTGTCTTTATAGATATATTTTCTGGATGTGTCTCTTTATATATGTATTTAAAATATATTAATTATTAGACACATCTACGAACACACTTCCATGAAACACAAATATAAATAAAAGTTGGCAGAAGTTGGCGGATAATATATTGGTACCCTATACTTTTCCATTAGGTATTAATAAATTGCGTGTAACAGCAATTTTCATGATAAATATGATATGATATTAGAGTTCTCTTACCCAATTTAAGTTGGTCAAATTGTCAGTTTATTAGTTTGTTTAAATAAATGTGAGAGATTCAAATTATACATGCACAATTAATTAGTCAGCGGCGATCTTTAACTTAAATTCAGGTTTGCAACGAATTAGTTTTTAATCTATTGGGTTATAAAATACGTGGGCAACAAAAAAAATTCTCCCTTAAAAAATTTAGTATATATATAATAAAAGTTTAATTATTCCATTGGTTTTTATAATTTTGCGAAATTTTCAATTAGGTTCCTATATTTTTTTTCTTTTAATTGAGTTCCTGCACCAATTTTTTTTTAATTTGATCCTTATTGACAGTAATTGACTTAATTTTATAAGGACCTAACTAAAAATAAAAAATATTGAAAGGGAAAATTAGTTTCAATAAATAAAAGAAACTTTTTTTAATATAAATAAAATTAGTTTCAATAAATTAAAGAAACTTTCATGCATTTTACATATTTTAATACATATTTTATAATTTTTAATTCTTTATTTTTTTCATCTGTTCTTTCTTATTTGTAGCTTTCTATAATTATTATTTTTTACATTTTTATTAGGCATGATATATAAATTTTAAGAGCGACTCACAAAAAAAAATCATATCTATTTTTCGAATTAAGATCATTGATACAAATTTACTCCTATCAAAGTCGAAAAACTAAAATCTAAGCAAAACATATATAAAATTATAAACAAGTGGTAAACTTTTATTTTCTTCAAAAAAAAGTCCAGAGCCAATATTACACAGTCAACATTCAACACAAAAAAAATATTTAAAACTCTTAAAAACAAAAATATACATATGAAACTCAATTTAAAAAAATCTAAAATTTAAATTCAACAAAAGCTCATCTTTAATGATGAACTTCATAATGGGTTTGTTTTCCAATCTATTATAATGTTTGAAATAATTAGGTATTAATAAATTGCAACAGTAATTTTCATGATAAATATATATGATATTAAAGTTCCCTGAAAAAAATGAGTATACAAATAATAAATTAAATAATATTTTATATATCTTATATAATAAAATAATTAAAGTGTATCGGTGTATCCTATAAATAATTAAAAAGTAAATTACACCAAAGAAGACTAAAAAGTAATAATTGAAGACTTGATTGTCCTATTATTTCTTTCAAGGAGTCATTAATTTTTTGCATAATAATTTCTTAATGATTTTATTGTACTATTACTCTTTATTGATAAATTAGTGTGGTATTTAGCATCGATTTAACACATGAAAAAAATAGATGTAATTCCTCACTAGCTAATTGATTTATGAATTGTGTTATTTTAGTGTGAAAAATAGTTGTTCATGGTTCATGATATCTAAGTAAAGTGAAAAATATATATCTTCTGTGAAATACGGATACTTTGCTAAGTTACTGTGTCTACGTATCGGACATATTTCGAACACGACACTCACTGACACTTGTCCGACACGTGTGTCTGCTATGTTCGTGTCTCAATAAAAAATAAAATTTTTTTCTTCAAACACACTTGGACACACCTAAATACCATCATGTGTCAGCATGTCCGATCTTATTCTTAATATATATTCTTAAAATAAATTTAGATATAGTATATATTATTATTTATCAAAACTAAAAATATTTTAAATACTTGATATAGTTAAAATAAGACATTAAAAATAATTAAAAAATTAATTTATATTTTAATATCAATAAAATATTAAAATATATCCTTATGATTTACCTAAAAAATACTTTATATTTTATATATATGTGTGTCCCTGTATCATGTAAAATTTTAAAATTCACATATTAGCGTGTCCCGTATTGTGTCGTGTCTCGAATCCATGTCAGTGTCCGTACATCATAATATATCTTTAATTATCATTTAAGGATGGCAAAGAAACGCGAACATTATAAAAAATTGAACCAGAAAAGAAATTAAAAACAACTACTACACACATTATGTTAATTAAGGCTCCAATCAAGTAGCGTTGAGAAGCTTTGTAATTTTTGCTGAATATAAAAGAGATATATGAGAATAGATACTTTTAAAAAGCACAAATTTCAAATTGCAAATCCTTGTTCAGATCAAGGTTCTCCATCTAAGAGCATGAAAGCATTAATATTAATTAAAACTAATTAATATTATTAAATACTAGGGTTCCAATATATTTGGGTATATAATTTACTAAATTAGAATATTAAAATTACTATATATCATATATATATCCTTTTGTATTTTAACATGTATTCTATATGAATAAGTGATTTGATGGCTGATTTTTTATGTTCACATAGCAAGATTGAATTTCAACTATATACATATGCATATAAAAAATAGCATCAATTGGGTATGTTCCTTTTTTTAAGTTACTTTAATAGCTTCTTGTTAAGTATATAAGGAAAGTCGATAAAGGTAAAAAAAAAAACAACTCTTATTAAATATAAACATTAAACATTTTATACTATTCGATATAGAACTTTGGTCACCCCATAATAAATTTAAAAACAACTACACGCATTCTCCATGGTAAGAGCATGAAATTATTAAAGTTAATTAGGACTAATATAATTTATTAAGTTTAAAGTATTAAAAAATTATTATAAATCATATAATACAACATGCATGTAGCTAGTATAAATAAAATAAAAATAACTTATTAAGTAAATTTATCAACTAAAATTTCTAAAAGACTATCTCATTGTAAACTAACATATATTACCTAGATCCTTAAAATCAAGGAGACGGATGACAAATTTTATACAACTAAGTAGTTTAATTTATTAAAAATATAAAAATATTATTAATTTATTTTTAATGTATATTTTATATTAATGACTAATTTTAGTATTTTTTTTTGTTTATTAAAAATAGAGAAATTCGAACTCGTAACTTCTTAGATGAGTATAGAAAGACTGTATCATACTATCATTTGAGTTATAGCTCGTTGGCTAATAGTTAATATTAATATTAATATTAAATGTAATAATAATATTATTATAAAATAAATTTTATCATTTAAAAATTCAAAACAAAATTACATTTGTGCATGTGCATATTTCTTCATGGTGGGGGATAAACAAAGACTTGTTGAATGTCAGCATCATAATCCATGGCTTCCAAGTTCTCTTTAATGGTGTAGACATGACTGCTCAGAACACGAACAGATAAGAATCTTTGCTCCTGATTCCACGATTCAACATGATTAGCAGTAGTGATGTCGAACTCATCCTTTAAGGTAAGAGTAAAGATCGAAACGCAAAGGACGATGTTTTTTATTTTCTTGGTTCCATCTTGAAGTGCAAAGCCAAAGAGCATGGCACACGTTTTGCCTTCGCCAAGATCAACAAAGAAAATTTCTTTTACACTCGTAAAATAGGGTTTGATTTTCTTAAATAAAAGGTAAGTGCTGATTCTTTGATAGACACAGACTCCATTTCGATTTACCAACATAGCAAATATCTTTGTTATCGCGAGTATTCGTGATGGATAATTTTCAGCAGTGAAACATGCATCTCTTTTCGACTTTGAGAGTGAGTATGAAAGCATCACACTATAGTTCGTGTAGTCTTCAAGACCTGTAAATGCACAGCGAGGAGTGCTAAGAAATCAGCGGATTTTATGATTTGTAATCATTAATTGGTAAAAGGGAACCACTTAGATAAAGATGTTAAAAATGTCTTTTTCTAAAGATATTTTTAAAAATTAAAACTTAATATATATAATCAATCAAATTATATTATTTTATTATTAGATCGGACAAATCAATTTAGCAAAAGCATTAATAAATTAAATTTTAAATTGATATAAATTAATATTTTTTATAAAAAATTACTACAATATTCTTATTATAAAATAAAACTAAAATATTCTATATATATATATATATATATTAATTTTGAAAATTTTAAATTTTAACCCTATAACAATAGAGAAGAAAATAACTAAAATTTATGATTCTCAAAATTAATATATATATATAATAAGAGTATTTTAGTGATTTTATATAATAAGGATATTATAGTCATTTAAAAAATAATATTAATTTAGACTGATTCAAAATTTGATTCACTATTTTTGGGTCAAATTAATTTATTTGACCTAATTTTGATAAAAATAACACAATTTAAGTGATTATATGGTGGAAACTCAGGTGCAGTCGACTTCACGTAAAGTTAATACCTAAGAACGGTTAGATGATTTGACTGTCAACTTCACGTGCAATCGACTTCACCTGAGTTTTCACCTTATTAATTAGTCATTATTAATATTTTTAATGATATGAAGTCATTATTAGTATTTTTAATGGTATGAAATTACCTGTAACAGTGGACACTAATAGAGAGGGCACCAATGGCAGTCCATCTTCATCGTTTAAACATAAATGGAAAGAAGTGAAGCAGTCAAATTCTTCCATTGTCCATTGCCGAGTTTGTATGTCGAAACAACACAAAACACGTTCGGAATTATTATAATCTTGAACCCATGAAGGAAGAAATAGCCTTTTGTCGTAATAGAGCCATTGTGACCTTTGAATCTGGCAACCATGGTAAACACGCAAGGAATCTTGAGTCTCCAGGAGAGTATTAAGCGGCAAGCGTTCCCACTCGCCGCCACAACGCCGGAGAACCCAAAAACACCATTCTTCGTCGTTGAATGTAAGAAAGTAAGCTTCACCGGAAACACAAGCAATATGGGAATTATAAAAGTCAATGTATGCCGGCACTTTTGAAATTGACTCGCACGGATTTAACTCTGCCTTTTTATTCCCGCCGTCGTCGGCGGCGGCGGTGGCAACGACATTACATTGAAATTCGTAGATTTGGTAGCAAGGTTGGTTGTTGTCGTCGGAGCCACCAACTAAAAAAATCTTAGAATCCAAAGAGAATAATTGCATGTCCCAAGATGGAAGATCTATTGTGAAATCGAAGGACGAAGGTGGTGGTAGTGGAGGAGGCGGCGGTCTGCTCCATTCCCAATACTCCTCTGAGTAGTAGTGATCTTCCACGACCTCGACCTCTTCTTCTATGGGTACCAATTTGCTCAGGTCAATGCCATGAATCTTTCCACTCAGCATCAAGCAAAGATAACTTTCCACCATTTT
The DNA here is from genome assembly GCF_000817695.3 of Arachis duranensis. NCBI lineage: Eukaryota > Viridiplantae > Streptophyta > Magnoliopsida > Fabales > Fabaceae > Arachis > Arachis duranensis. The sequence goes on along the minus strand of NC_029773.3, from coordinate 92,620,855 downwards.
TTTTAATCGAACACAACCAAACCCTAAATATGTGTAGAAAGGTGAATGAATTTATGGGTAAGAGACTAAGAGTAAGACTATTAATAGTATTTGAATAGATTATGAGTTACATGTACAACCCTAGAAAAAGATTGTGTTTGTCAATTACTTGGGGTCCAAGTTTGCCTAAAGTTCATAGTTACTTGGGTCCAAGTTTGTTTAAATTTAAACTATTTAAAGTGCAAATCTAAAACTACTTGGATTCCAAGTTTGTTTGAAATTCAAAACTATTTAAACTACAAATTTACCTGAAGTTCAAAGTTATATCAATTAGTTTAATATTTTTTCAATGTAAATAAGATTAGTTTTAATAAGCTATGAGAATGTTCATGCATTCTACAAATTTTAACGCATGTTTTTATAATTTTCAATTTTTTTTCGCACCTGTTCTTTCTCACTTCTAACTTTTTATAATTATTATTTTTTACATTTCTATTAAGCATGATTCATAAATCCAAGAGTAATTCACAAAAAAAAGAAAAAAAAACGTATCTACTTCTCGAATTGAAATCAAATCATTGATACAAATCTGGTTGAAGTGTTGAGGTTGAAAATCTAAAATCCAGGCAAAACATACAAAATTATAAACAAGTTGTAAACCTTTATTTTCTTCAAGAGAAAATTTTGGAGACAATATTGCACAATCAACATTCGACACAGAGAAAAAAAAGTAACATTCAACACAAAAAAAAATATCTGAAACTCTTAAAAACAAAAACATCTGAAATTGAATTAGAAACAATATTCGAAATTTAAACTCAACAAAAGCTCATTTTTAATGAATATCAAAATGGGTTTGTTTAACAATTTATTGTAGTGTTAATTTCTTAACATTACTCAGGTTGAAAACTATTCTGCTACTTTCTAGCCAAACATAGGAAGAAAAAATAGTGTTAAAAATGTTATTTAAAATAAAATAAAATAGCATTATTGCCCTCCAAATTTTGTTGACCAAAGAAATCGTATATATGTTAAGCTTTTACTTTGCAATTTCAAGGCCAAGGGATTCAGATCCAAGGCTTTGATGAACTATAACAGTGAAATAATAATGCTTTATTGACAATCTAAGAAGACAACTAAATTTAATATATGCAAAATCAAGGAGGAATATAATAATTTTGATTAAAGCTTAATATTTTGATTAAGATTGTATTATGATGGAAAAAAAATGATCATAAGTAGGAAACTACTTAAGCCAAAACATCTGTATCGCGAATAATCTTCATTGAAGGAAGAACAATTGCAGCTACTGGTTTATGTGCATATCCACCACCTTCATCTATGATCAGTCTTAAGCCTTCTACATGGAGTTTTCCATGGTGACCACTAACAATGATGGTTGGACTCGTTCTTAGTTCCTACCAAAAGAATCAAAGGTGCAAATCAGAAGTTACAAAAGCAATTCAAAAAGAAAAAGTTAATTTCAAAGAAAAATGCTATATATACCAAAAATCAGCCACTATATATTTGCATATAAATACATGTATTGTTTAACTTATCTTCAATGCATATTTTGTACTTTGAACATGTATTCTATATGAATAGTTGATTTGATGACTGTTTTTTTGTGTACACCTAGCACGATTGAATTTCAACTATATACATATGCATATAAAAAATAGCATCAATTAGGTATGTTCCTTTCAGCTTACTTTAATAGCATCTTGTTAAGTATCGAAGGAAAGTCGATAACTCTGTAAGGAAGAACAACTCTTCTTAAATACGAACATTAAGCATCTCATATTATCCGATACAGGACTTTGGTCACCCCATAATACCAAATCCGTAACATTTCTCAGATTTGAGGTATGCAAATAACTTTTTTCAAAAGTTGAAACAAACACAGCCTAAATCCTCAGCAAGTGTATTATTCTTTGATTAAAGAAACAGCATGCTATTACCTCTGGAATCTCCCATACATTCATTCTTCCACTTAGCTGTGGTACCTTAGGCACTCGAGTATCGCGAGATTTCAACATTTGCAACTGCTGTTTCACATCCACTCCTTTCTCTAAACCGGCATGAACAGCAATCAACTTGCAGCATTCAACTCCATCTTCAGTGTTCACGAAGACATCGTCCTAGTCAAGTACGAAACAGAGTAATTTCAACAGCAAGTTATTCCTTCCATCGACGATTATTTGAAAAGGAAATAAGGGTTTGATGTTCAAAATGCTGACAAACAAAGTTAAGCCGCACCTCTTCATGGACCCAAATCAAATCGGCAAGAAATTTCTTGTGCGAATCAGGAACAGCCTTGATCAAATCTGAACCAAAGTCATTGCCCCTCAAGTAGAGATAAAGATAATAACTCTCAAATTTTCAAGAAAGGGCTATGTATACAATCCAAACTGGTACAGAGTAGTATTCATTCATAGCACTGAAAAAAATCCTTATGCTAAGAAAACTTTCAACAAGCAAGGTTTGTCTCACTATTTGGGATTAGTTGCATAAATCAAACAACCCCATGTATAAATCATGATCATAGTAAAGTAAATCCATAGAAATCTACACCTATCTTAATGGTTTCTTTTACCTATGAAATTTTTGATTTTCTTCTATCCCAAAAGACTATCACTACCTTCCATAATCTATTCTTCTTATACCATGATTTCTAGAGGCCTTTCTCTAATACATTCATTATTACTATTAATTAACCTTGCACCAAACATTTTCCCTCGATTTGTGTTATTCTTGCTCACTTTTCTCTATCTTCTCCTAATTTCCTCATAACCTACATGAAATATACATAATTGAAAAAGCATGTTGTATAAATAACAGTTTAACTTTGAAGCACGGACAGCCTAAAACGTTTTACAGTGATCCAATCATATAAGTTCTTTTGGATGATCATTCATGCGATCAAATATAAAATACCTTATACTATCAATCCTACCATAGTACCATATAAACTATGACTATGACATATATAAACTAACTCGACACACAATTGTAACTAGTTTGTTGGATAGTTTGAATTTAATTTCGATGAAAAGTAAGTCTAAAGCAATTTTAGACTTGATAACGTCACATCAGCAAAATTCTACTAATGTGATTGGACGATTATATAAAGGTGAAAATTCAGGTGAAGTCGATTTCACGTGAAGTTGATATCTAAGAACCGTTAGATGATTTGACTAAATTTTCATCCAACAACCCTCAAGTATCAACTTCATGTGAAGTCGACCTCACCTGACTTTTCACCTTATATAAAACATTTTACAGCGTGCATCTAATTACGTAAAGTCAAACAATGGATGTGATTGCACAATTGTGTAAAATGCTATAGGGTAAAACGCTTTACAACATCAAAATTAAACTTAGTTTCAATGAACATGAGTTACTTTAAACTTTGATTGTTTAGAACTAGCAGTTACCTGCAGAACCATGAGGAACACCGTAGGACTCAAAGGTGGGTGCTGCATCATAAATTGAACCCTGATACTCGGTTCCTTTAACGGTATTAACCTTAACAGTGATGTTCCCAGCCCACCTTCTTCCTTGCAAATGCATCTCTTCGTATCCTTCTCCCTTAAACCACCCTTCCCTCTCTTCACTCTCCTCATACTCCCTCCAACCGCCGCGAAACCCTTCTCCACCCGCCGCCGGTGGAAGCACTCCCACGAACGCCGCAAACGCGAAATCGTGGTTTCCGGCGAGGAAGATATGGGTTTGGTTTGGGTATCGAGATGGAAGGGAGATGAGGAAATCGATGACGTCACGGGTGTTGGGGCCTCTGTCGCAGTAATCGCCGAGGAAGATGATTGTGGCGGTTTTGAAGTCGTGTGGGTCCGTGGCGGATTCGAGGTTGGACCATACGTTTTGGAGCTTGGTTATGTAGCCATGGATGTCACCTATGCAGATTACGAGCTTCTTGTTCTTGTTGGTCGTGGAGGTTAAGGTGGTTGAGGTGGTTGTTGTGTCTGAAGATGAAGACATAGTTATCGGTGGCTACTACTTTGCATTGCATCTCCAAGTTCATGTGTGACATTTAGGAAGAAAAAAAGAGTTATTTTTTTTAATTTGATGCGGGTTGGATTGGGCATTTTTGGGTTGGGCTTCAATATTTTTTTTTTAACAAATGAAAGCTTCAAGATCAACTTATATATAGTCATAACTTTGACCCAAATTATATATATATATATATAGTCATAACAATTCGAATATTATCTTGTGCATATGCATATTGTGCATATACTTATGCAGTAAATTATTGATTAATAACAAACTTTTAAATAGAGTTTTTGAATCGTAATGGATTATACTTTTAGAGATACTGTAAGAACCAAAAAACAAATATTAATATATATGATGAATTTTGGTTGTTAGATTTTTTTATTAACACTAAAAAGAGTTTAATTGTTATCTATATCCACTAATATTTTTAAGAGTAAAGTATCGTTTTTATCCCCAATGTTTGGAATAAGTTATGTTCTTAACGTTTAAATCGTCCTATTTGTATCCCTAATGTCTATAAAAGTGATTCAACGTTATCCTACTATTAATTATACTAACAAATCAGATTATATTTTTCAATTATTTTCACTTGGATGTATTCATTTTTAATTAGGTCTCACTTGAATGTATTCGATTTTAATATTATACCCAATATTTATGTTTAGATTCAATTATGTCCCTAGAAAAGTGAATTATGTAAATATTGTAGGAATTAGTTTCAACTTTTGATGAGCTATTTTTCGGAGTGGATCATCGATTCTATCCCAGACATTTGTATTCTAACTTTAAGAAGAGATTTTTAAAACTCAAACTAAAGCGTTCATGATATATAATTAACGGCATGATAACATTGAATCACTTTTACAAACGTTAGGGATACAAGTAGGACGATTTAAACGTTAGGAACACATATAGGATTTACCCCAAACGTTGAGGACAAAAACGATACTTTACTCTATTTTTAATTTAAATTAGTCTTACATAGCAAGTAGTTGAATCAAATAGTTGGCCATACATGAGTGAATGTATGTAGATTAAAAGCCTTTGATCTTAGCCACGAATACTTTTGATTGTTAAGTTAAATCCCCTATATTAAAATAATATAACCTTTTTTTTTCTTTTCTAATCTAAATAATACTAGACTTTTGGGATTACATTATTTTTGTTAATACTATACAGTAATATCTTACTACTTGTTGAGATGCAGTGTGTTGTAGTGTATCCTAAACCTTCTACACCTCAAAAAAGGCATTAAATTCAAAACTAATTTACAACATAGGCTTTGATGATTGTTACAATTTGGCACATGGTGCATTAGAGCCATAGACAAGAGAATCCTAACAATAACAAGAATGCCATTCATGCCAAAAAGAGGGTGTTGGTCTCAAAACTCAAAACAATTCAAACTCCACTTGCTCCCCTGTTGTTTTACACTCTAAATACTTCCCACCCTTATTACCATGTGATTGTGATGTAATCTCTGAGAACTCAAACTCACATAAATCTGGTACTTCTGGTGGTGTAGCACAGCGTATTAAGGCCCAATTAAGACCTTCAAAGAAGGGATGCTGTTTAATCTCAGCAGCACCTTTCTCAGTACCCAAACGATTCTCAGGTTCCTTAACCAACAAGCCTCTTATAAGGTCCCTTGCTTGGAAACTAACAAAAGGGGTATCAGGGAACCTTAAACTCTGCAGAACCACATTGGCTAAGGTTTCTTCATTGTTGGAGCCTTTAAAGGGTGTTCTTCCATATAAAAGCTCATAAAGAAAAACACCAAATGTCCACCAATCTACTGCAGCTCCATGCCCTTCCCCTTTGATGATCTCTGGTGCTAAGTATTCATGAGTGCCTACAAATGAATTCGATCTTGCGTCTGTCGGCTCGGCCACGAGCTGTGGTAGTGATCTGATATGGGCAGCAAGTTCAGCTTTCTGTTTCCTTGCCTTTGCAGCAGGAGGTAAGAATCTTGGGCTGAAGCATGGAACTTGACACACCGGTTCAATGCAGAATGGCTCGATGCAGTTTGATTGTACACATGGACCGGAAACCTTGGCAGGATCCATGTCTGAAGATTGTTTTAGAAGTGTTGGGCTAACATCACACCTCAGTGAGAGGTCAAAATCTGTCAGCATAATGTGCCCGTCTTCTCTAACTAGAATGTTTTCAGGTTTCAAATCACGGTAAACAATTCCAAGCATGTGCAAGTATTCCAAAGCAAGAAGGACTTCAGCAACATAAAACCTGCACACATAACAAACCATAATCATCAGTGTATAATAAAAGTTTTGTTTAATTAAACATCATATTATTCATAATCCAATTTCCAATATGCTGTGAACAAGGTAGCTTATGTCTATCCAGAAGGAATGAGTGTATGACCCTAGTACATAACACAAGAATCTACAAGGTAACAAGAATACTCTTTCAAGTTACACAAGCTGCAACAGTGCAAATCATGTTTGTACAACACAACATGAAAGTGACGTTCATGAGAATTTAGCAAATCCTATTTGAATATACTAGGGAAAGTGATGATTGATGAGAAGGAACACAAGCCAACTAGCATATTTCATCAACTATGCAAGCTAATGTATCTAACCTAAGTTTTAGTAGGTGGAATTTGCATATACTTTTAACCAAACAGAAAATGAAATGCTTAGTATCATACCTTGCTGCTGGCTCTGAAAAACTTCTACCAAGCTGTTTCTGACGTAGAACATGAAGATCTCCACCAGGACAATACTCCATGACCAGACATGCCAGATTATCTGATGTAAACTGTGCATACATTGTTGGAAGAAAAGGATGATCCAGTATCCTTAATATTTCTCTTTCTGTTTGAGCCCGAGGCATCTTCTTCCTTCTTGCCAAAAATTCATTGTCCATAACCTTAATAGCAAACAAGCAATTTGTGCCAATCAGTTCAGCAAGATAAACAGTCCCAATGTCTCCACAGCCAAGTTTCTTCAAAAGATTAAAATGTCTCAATCCCAAGACTCCATGACGCATTTGACCATGTCGAATGGCTTCCCACCTAACATCTTTTGACATGTGAGGCCTATTGCCACAAGTAGAGCCACTGACATTGCTCTCATCACTGGTACTGGTACTACTGCTGTAATCACCTTGACTACTCTTTGAACTTTGTGAAAATTCAAGTTGCTCTTTCAATCTGGTATTCTTTTTCACCTCTGTAATTTCTCTGCCACTATTGCAGCTGGTCGAAACCAAGCCTGACCGCGCTTCACTTGAGTTTACTCCTTCTCCAGGCCTGATAGACCCCATGTCTTGGTTGTCTCCTTTACCTTTGTTTTCTATAGCACACAAACATCTTTCACATACCAGTGGAGCTGGCTTATTATTTGCATCATTGGATCTAGAATCACATAATGCAGAACCTGAACCCTGCTTTAGTTTCTTCTTTACCAAACCCTTGTTCTTGATGACCATTTTGACTGTTCGAGGGGATCGCGACTTTTTGCACACTCTGTTGCCATTTACTGAGGTAGAAGAGGAAGATCCTGAGTGTAGCCTACCTTTCTTTGGTACAGATGCTTTGTTTCCTAGTTTTTTAGGGGATGACTCGTCTTCACACAAGTCTAATTTACTTTCCTTACTGCTATCACCAGAAGGAGAAGATTCAGATATTTGTTTTTCTACTTGAGCAGGTTCCAAAGGCTGTGATTGAACAACTACTTTACATGATGAAGATGCAGAATCACTTTGCATTGATGATGAATCCCTGGTATCATTGTGTTCAGTTGTTCCAGCAGTTTCAGAAGTATGAACATTTTGGCTCAATGATGTGCTTGTAGCATTTGAATGAGACTGGGATGTTGTATCCAATGAAAGTGACTTACTTTCATCTGTCTCTAGAGATATCTCCATTGTACTACTACCTTTACTACCAACATAAGAAGGCCCTGATCGTCTAGCTTCAACTACAACAGAATTGTACAGTGTATGTATCTTTCCAGCCTCAGATATTCTTGGAGAAGCTGATGACTTTGATAATCTTCTCATAGCAGCCATTTCAGATGCCTTAGATATACACATGTCCCTTAATGCTTGCTTTAAAGTCACTGGCTCAGAAGCTCCAACTCGTGGCGACCGAGGAACACCCATTGTCATTGGCTTTTTTAATGTACTTTTCATCTTTGGGCTGGTACCATCTTGTATTAGGCTCCAATCCCTTGATGAAGATTTAAGAGTAATTGACTCAAACAGCTTATTAATTTCATCATCTAGATGATCCTTATGCTGTAGTTTCAGCACAGGAAGCTTCTGGTTTTTCTCAGCTGCATTATATCCAGAATTGGATCGATATATCTCTGCAGCTTTCTCTTTATCTATGTCTTCCCCTGCTTCAACTATTTCACAAGTGCCACTGTATGAACCCATTAATTAAAGATAAGTTGGCTCCACTAGCTTAGCTTTGGTGTGAAGAATGTTTATTGTAATTCATTTCACTGTGGCTCCAGACACCATACACTTACCATTCAAGGACAGTGACCTTTTAGAATCAGGACCATTGTTTTGGTCAAATCAAACTTGAACTCCAAATGCTACATTCACTTCTTCACCAGCTATGTGACGTTCAATCCCTAAAGCAATCAGAAACATTTGAATAAATCAGAAAACCAGTAAAAGTCAAGAACAAAAGAAGACAGCAATCAAAAGAAAACACAAATTGACATCATCAGAACTGCAAGAGAAACTAATAGGAACAGGAAGATTTATTGAACCAATTAAATTTATTGTCTTCTCCAGAGTTAAACATCCACTTATATATGATAAAACTCAAAGAAGAGAAAACTACAGTCATAAAGACATAAACGCAGGTATGTTTGGATACTGTACAATACACAATGCAATTTTGACATCCATTTATGCATAGGATCTAGTTTAATTTACCATCTAATTCTATTAGAATGTGACCAGCATATTTACACAGAAAAAAAAAAGTACTATGATTTATGAAGTAGGAATCATCATCTTTTGCTTTCGGGGCCATTCAATAATATGTCAAATCAATAGATCAGATGAAAAGTAAAACAAAGCAGGAACCAACTTGCAGTTTAACTAACACACTACACAACACTTTTTATGCTATGGAGAAAAAAAGGATGGAAAGGCATAACTAAGCGCCATATTCTCATCAAAATTGATTTTTTTTTTTTTTTGAGAAAAAAAATAGAAACAATAACAAGAAGCAAACTGTAAATATTTCAAATGAAGGGAAAAAAAAGCGATCTAACTCTTTTTTAATAATTTGAAAAATAAAATTTTTAAAACGATTCAATAAGTCTATGCCTATTTTACAAAAAAAAATCAAAGAAATAGTTACATTTTATTTTTAAATTTTTTTTTAAAAAAAATAATGTTGCACCAATCTTCATAAACTGGATTGGCATCCAGACGCTCATGATAAAAAAGAAAAAGAAACTATAACATCCAAACTTTCATTATCAAAGTTGAAAAAAAAAAAAGAAAGAAAAATAATGATATATAACAAAGTGATTTAAAATTAAAACTCAAAAACTTTTCTTTTTCTTCTAATATTGGTAAACGAATCCATTGTTGAACTATATCCAAAAATCACATTTTGGATAAAAGATCAAAGCATGAATAACAACAACAACAAAAATGCAGTGTCTTCGTTGCAGCGTACGGAATCCAAAACTGCATCACAAAGAAGGAGAAGATCCAAAACTACAACTAACGAAGCACACAGCAAACACAAAAAACTAAACAACAAAACGGCGTCGTTTAAGGATCTAGCAGGAATAAAACGAACCGTTTTTCAAAACGCGATGCGGAACGTGGTGGAAGCTGAAGCTGAAAACGGAAGCTCGTTTGAAAACGAAGGTTCTGGAAAGTTGAAAATGACGGAACCAAAGTTGAAGAAGAAGAAGAAGAAGAAGGAAGTGAAGATAAGAGAGATGAGAAGAAAACCCTAACGTGGAGGAAGCTCGGAGTTAGAGAGAGAAAGAGAGAGAGAGAAGAGAAGAGGAAGAAGAAGATGCAGAAGAGAAGATACATTATTCATTTTTTATTTTTGTCTTTTGAAAAAATAATAAAAAAATTGTATTATTATTATTTTATTTTTTATTTTTATTATTTTTTTCCCTCTGGTTTCTCTGCTTGGCTTTCAGGCTTTCAGCACTGGCACTGATTATTTTGTACAAATTGGGACCCACCAAATTTTTATTTCAAATTTTTTACTGCAAATTAAAAAAAATAGAAATTTATATTTACCTTACTTCCACTGTTATATTTGAATTATAAAAATAGAAAGTGTTAAATATGCAAAATTTTGTTTTAATACTTTGTAGTATATTTAATTATTTATTGAATAAATTATTACTTTAGGTAACTTCAACAAATGTATTTAATTCATGTATTCTTGTTGGACTTTCTTTGACAAATTATTAATAGTATTCAATTTTTTTTAGAAAAAATAAATAATAATGAAGAGTTCCAATAATGTTACTATGTAGTGATTAGTATTACAAATTTATTCCAAAAAACCTCAATAATTTATTGTGTAAATTTCAGTGGAGGAAATTAAAATCTATCCCAGTTATAGTAAATACATATTTTCAAACTCATCAAATATTTAAGAGTTAAGAAGATTAATAATTAATTACTATTGAAGATTTTTTTTAAATAGTGAATAATCTACTAATAATAATATCAAAACTTTAGTGTATGATCATTTAAGAGTGAATGAGTGAAATCATGATTCAAATAATGCAAATTAAATTGAATATAATTCATTTACTATATTTAATAAAATAATAATCTTAAGTTGTATTTTAACATAATTTTTGAATTCAAAACATGAATTAAAAAATATATATTTTCACCATTAAACTAACTAATGATTTAGCAATTATAAACCAAACATACTCATAAATAAAACCCAATTATAACCACAATATATGAAGGGAAAAGTGTAGTAGAAATTTTTTGGTACACCCTCCATGTGAATGTGATATTTTTGGTGGAACATGAAAAATAAACAAAACAAAAACTATATATATTAATAAACACTATCTGCACTCTCATGTGAATGTGTTGTGATTAAAGACAAAATATAATATAATAATATATAAAAAAAAAGGTTTTGATTTTTATTTGAAAATTTCATTTTCATGTATGAAAATAATTTTTTTTTAAAAAAAATCATGACATGATATGTTTTGGCTGGTTAAATAGTACTTAATCATATAGCATCCAATGCTCTATTATTTATTTATTTATTTAAGTATGTTAGATGTGATATAATATCATTTTGTGCATTCTGATAAATGAAAAGAGCCAAGAAGGTTTATTTATTTATAGTTGTTGGTATGATCTAAAATTTCACCATCCATTATGTCTTGTAATATTAAATGTTATTTTTTAAAAGATAGGGCTTTGTTGCTGTTAGATGTAAATCATGTTAGGCTTATATTATTGAATAATATTTTATATAAATTTTGAATTTTTCTTTTCCATCGAATAGATGAATTAATTAAGATATTTTGATATATATGTATATATTAATTATATCATTTTTATAAAATTTGAAATTGGTTTCTATATTAATTTTTTATACATTGTCAAAAAAATTTTCTTTAAAGTGTATGAATAAAAACATTTTTTCTTAAAATCTTTTCAAAGTTTCTTAACGTATTTATTAACAAGACTTTAAACTAAGACAAAGTATAGGGAGTCAATATATGTGTCGTACAATGCATACAATAGGGGTTAATTTGTGTGATTGGTTTTAAGTATTTTAAATTGGATGTTCGATTCAGTAGGATATCAAATATTTATTATCCCTGGTTTCGAATAGTTATTATGTATAGTACGAGTGTATTGTGTTTGATAAATTAATAATATTTTATCCTGAATATTTATTTTTTAATTCATATTGGGCCAAATAAATAGCTTATTATACACAATATACAAATACTCTATTAACTCCCTAACAAAATTCTTAAATTAATTACCAAACAGGATTAGCTCACTTAAGAGGTTAGATAGCATATCTGATTTTCTATACGCTCATTTTGATTTCTTGATAGTTGAATTTGTAAATATATAATATATTCAAAAAAATTTAAAATAATATTATTTGGCATATTTTCCTTTCATTAATAATATATTAATATATTATCATTATATTTTAAAAATAACACATACTATACCTAATTTATAATTACTTAATTATTTAATTTTTTTTATCAAAATGATATATAGTAGAAGTTAATAAGTAGTATATATACATTTAAAAAAATAAGAAAAAGGAAAAAGAAATTAAGAATATATATTATTTCAGAAGATGTGAGTATAATTATTTTTTTGAAATTAAGTGAAAGTACTATGGTCATCATGTGATGTATACCTAATAAATTTCTGAAACTTGCGTTGGTATAATAATGGCCATGATCATTGATTGAAACAATGAATCCCAAATAAGAGACAACTTCAATGTCCACCAACCAATCACTTCCTCCATTAATAAATAATTTACATATATATTTTGTACTCAATCATGCACACCCCTAAAATAAATTAAAAAAAAAGAAAGAAATTTATTGAATATAAATTTGTAACTTTAATTTGTGCTGGCTTGATTTAACTAAATGTTGAATTTCAGCTGAGAGAGATACCTAGATTATGGAAATTATTTTTTTAAATTTTTAATATATTTTTTATAAGTGAAATAAAAAAATTACAAATAAAAATATTATATAATAAAAAATTATATTTAATAATATTACTTAAAAAAATTAAAAAGATCTATTTTGCTCTAGTTATACAAGAGATGAATTACACATACATATGTGTAGGAAAAGTAAAAGAAATGACATTTGTTTATTTATTTTTATCTAACAAAAAACTTAACTTTCAATTCTATTATATATATGAAGAAAAATATTAGCTAAGCTTTATTCCTATCTTATATAGGCTAGTGTATATAACTATATATATAACTTTAATTGAATTAATTGGGGACAAACTGTAAATAACTTGAATTTGTATATGATTGTGTACGTGTAGAGTATAAGTATATTTCCATTTTCTATATCAATAAAATAATATTAATAAGA
>NC_029773.3:92573703-92607572 GCF_000817695.3 Arachis duranensis | reverse complement strand
CAACATTATAATCTTCAAATAAATACTCCTAATTAAATTAATATTTATAAGAAAAAGAGATTGTCTAGTGGAGCCGAGAGAATTAGTTTTATTATTTGAGTAACGTTATTATTAATTAGAATAAAATGATAAATAAATTTTTAAAAATTTATATTTCGAATAAATTAGTTTCTAAAAAAATATTAATAAAATTTTTAAGAATAGTAAATATAAACACATTACTTTTAGATTAATCCGTATAATTAGATAAAAAATCTTAATTTAAACATAATTTATCTATGTTTAATTTTGTAGAAGATTTTATTAATATTTTGTTTAAAGACTAATTTAAAATGTAAATTTTCATTATTTTATTCTATTAATTATTAATATTTATAATTTGACGACAAGAAAGAAACACAAATGCTCATATTTATTGATGATTTACGAGGTAGTTTGTCAATTAATAAATAAATTAATTAATCTTATCTTATAGCACCTGTAAGTTCAAAAATTATTATTATAAAATTATACTTATTGCTTTGAGATTTTACATGAATATAAAAAGGTGTGAAATATATAGACGGACCAAATTAAAACAGTCTGAACTAAGAAAAAAGAACTCTTATATACTAAACATATATAGAAGTAAAATTGATGTGCTAATATGGAATTATATAATATTAGAAAATTTTAAATATACTATAGCAATATTAATATTTTAATAATTTTAACTGTTAATTTTAATTTACATAAATAATATATATATTATAAATTAAAATTAACAGTTAAAATTATTAAAATATTAATATTTTAGATATATTTAAAAATTTTTTTAAAACATCTACAAAGAATTTTTTTGAAGTAAAGCAATCTTAATTAATTCTCACCTGATGATGTGCCAAGTTGACCTAACAAGTAAATTATAATATATAAAAAATATTTTGAACAATTATTAGACATGTGTTTGTACAAAATAATAGGGAGATTTGAGCTATACTTTTAGTAAATTTGTATTCATTAATAAAACAATTAAAATTCTCTGTTATGATGAAATAAAGCATATACTTCAATAATATTTTCATTATTATTTAAGTTATATAATATTAATATATATTTTCTATCTTTTGTAAAAAGAGTAAATACTCAACTCGACCCCTAACAATTATTTCAAAAGGATTACGAGATTATTGACAAAAAAAATATTCAATCCGACTCCTAATCTTTTATTTTTGGGACTGATTAGTCTTTATGCAAAAAAAAATAACATTAACTTTTTTTTATATAAGAACTAATTAATTCCATAAAAATAAAACTCAAAGTTAGGTTAGGTATTTTTTTTTTGTCAAAGATTTTATTATTTTTTGAAATAATTGTCAGCATCCAGTTTAGAGTTTTTTCTCTTGTAAGAATTTACCATTAAATTAGTTTATAAATATTATAATATTATAATTTACCGAAATAGTTATTGATCTTGAAATTCATTTGAAAGTTGAAATTGCAGTGACCAGAATTTATCACTGGATTTATGGTTTTTGTATTTTTGTTGAATTGGCACATTATTGCAGGGTGATAGTTAGTGACCCCACAAAAAGGAGTACTCGTATGGCTCCTATAATATGAGTTTTCATCAACGAAATGAAAGCGAAATAATTTGGATTATTGATATGGTAAGTTTCACACTTTTTAAGTTTGATATTAGACAAGTATTTTTCTAATTCTTTTAATTTCAATTTCAATTCTTTTACTTAAATTTTTTCCAAATTGAAAAATATATATATAATAAAGTGGATGTGTATGAGTTACTGTTTATTATTATTGTTTATGCGAAGATGTCAGATATCATCAAAATTTGAACAGCGACACTTTATTTATAAAAGTTATTTTATCCGAGTGACAAAAGATATTAATTAATGGTTTAAAAAAATTTTTTATAAGCTCACCAAAAAACAAAAATATATTGTCTTTAAACAAAAATTATATTTATTTTTATGACTCAATTTATCTCCTCTTGAGTAAGTAAAAAAAAATCAAAATTTTAAGTGAAATTGAAAACATAAATTAAATATATAAAATATAAAATTATAATAATAATTAAAATATAAAATCATTTAATTTAGTAAGATATTTTAGAATTAGTTAAATTATTTAAAATTGTAATATCAAATAATTTTAATAATTTTAATTACATCGAGATTCTATGTATAGCTGTAAAAATAGCTAGTGTTTGGTGCATTTGGTAGCTATCCTAATTTAGTTTAGTTTGCATCTTATTAATATCATATACCACAACAAGGAAAAGCCTTGATGCGTTCATTTTTTATTAGAGACACTCTACTGTACAGATTATAATAGTATAGAAAGAATATAATTTTTTTATAATTATTTGTTATTATTTTATTATTATTCAAAATGTGGATTCTACCTTTATTAATCTCTCTTTCATTCTATTAAAAAAATCTATAAATTTACATCTTTACCATATAATTCACCTTCTTATTATTACTATCACAATAAAACTGTTATTAGTAAATTTGAAGTAGTCTACATTTATTTTAAAGTATCACACAAATATTAAAAGAAACCATGATATCTTTTTTTTTTTATGCACTAATTAGATCTAAAAGATGGAAGGAAGAAACTCCCCGGAAGAAGACAATTTAATATAAATAATTGTGATTGTAATCATATTGTGTCGGTAATGAATCTATTTTATTTTTCATTTTTTATTTTTTTTTATATTTTGCTATTTATTTTGTACCACAAACCATAAATCTCCACAAATTTATGCATACACATGTGTGGTGAGAGTAGGTAATAACAATTTTTTGGTACCGGATGGTAGATATTGATAGATAAATGGACCCAAAACAAGACAATGAGGGCATGTAATAAATTAATTTCATTTATTTAGAGGGAAAATAATTCAAAGGTAGGAGGGAGGATTCTCACTTTACCATTTTAGAAGAATAGTCCCTATATGTAGAGATTTCAAATCCTTTATGTGTGAATCATTTATTAATCTTTTAATCACTCTTAAAGTTCAATGTTGACATAATTATAAAGTGTGAAATTAATTAAGTGTGAAGTTAAGTAGTTTTACACTAAAAAATGAAAAAAAATTATTTTAAGAAAAAATAAAAAATAGCCACTTTCTTATATTTTTATATAAGGTAAAGTATATTTTTTGTCCTGAAGTTTGATAAAAGTTTCAAAAATACCCTTAAATTTTATTTTATTTCAATTTTGTCTTAAAAGTTTTCGATTTGCATCAAATATATCCCTGATAGCTAATTTTTCAAAAAATTTAAGACTAATTTAACAACAATTTCATAAGAACAACACTCAATACAAGCAAATCAAGCATAATTTTCATGCATTATTGTTAGATTGGTCTTAACTTTTTTTGAAAATTTAGCCATCGAGAGTATATTTAATGCAAATAAAAAACTTTTGGGATAAAATTAAAACAAAATAAAATTTAGGAGTATTTTTAAAATTTATGCTAAACTTTAAAAACAAAAAGTATACTTTATCCTTTAATATATAAATAGAATTATTTTTAGAGAATAAAGTTCTGATCTCTTAATTCTTTTTAACAAATTCTAAAACTTAATTAATAGTACAACTTTTAATTTTGTGTATAATTTCTACTAAACCATAGCGAATTATACAATATTTGAGAAATAAAGATTAAAGAAGTTGGCACATGTAGGTGGTCAAAATTCAAAATAGTAAATGAATATTGGTGAACCTTTAATATATAGTGGCAGTTTTTCCGTCGCCAATTTATTGAATGAAAATTTTTTCTTGTTTGTCTTTGTAAGAGTTTGACTAAGCCTTTTCCTTTCTAAAGTAAATTTAATATTTTATTAAATAAGTTAGATCCTCTATATCAACTTCTCAACCGAGCTAGCTAGCTACCCATTATTTGTTATTAATTAGTAAATAAAGTAAAAATATCAAGATTTTTAATTAATATTGTATAGCTTTAAAGTACATTAAATATTTTTTATGTATTACACAATAAGAAATGAATTTTTTTAGATTTGAATTTAAATTAAATAATTAAGAAATTAAACATAAAAAGTAGATGTGACTAAGCATATCATTTACCCTAAAGTATATGATGATATATGAATAAACCTAAATATTATGTATACGCTAAAAAATTAATCGCCAAATTAATTATTATATGTTTTTACATAATAAAATTATGTATAATTTTATTTTATTTTATTTTAATATATTTTAATAATTAATTTTAATATACACTTAGTATAGTTATCGAATAAAATATCTCATTCCACCATCCCAATCATGTTGGAAGTTAGGTCATTTACGCCTAGATTTTTCCTTGTCGAATCATTTAGAATCTTCTTAAGTTTTCTCTTATATCTAATTATTGGACTATATATATCTCCTATGTGATTTACCCTCTTCACCAAATAATGTTATTCTGATTTTCTCTTGATTTGTCAATCACTAGTACTTAGCACAATCTCATCAAAATCTTTTTGGCAATATATAAACGTCATTTATCCTTTTTCTTTCATCTTATTATTTCTTATTCGATCAATTAACATATAATTACTTATCAATCGAAACATTTTCATGTCGGCCATACTAAACTTATGCTTATATCTTTTGTTATATATAATGCTTATTCCATTTAACATAACTAACTAGTCTGATTAACCTTTTTTATGAATTTTTTTTTAAGTTGGTGAGACTGAGTTTATTTATAGATACAACATTTTGAGATAGAAAACAAAAAATACAAAATTATATTTAGTAGATAAGACAAATAAAAATATTATGTTTAGAAATATTAAATTAGTATTATTTTGTATTCATAAAAAAATAATACATAAAAATATAATTTATTTTTTATTTTATTATTTTTGTTAATTTTTTATAATTATATTTTGTATTATTATATATTTTTTTCAAAATTTTTGAATAAAAAAAATAAATTATACTTTTATAATTTGTTCTAATTTATCACTAAACAAAAGACAAAAACACTAATTTTTATATCTCTATTATTTATATTTTATTTACAGTGTCTTATTTTATCTGTTCTCAAAACCAAATACAACCTCAAAATTCAATGAGAATCTAGTATGTTACACTAAAAACCAAATTATAATACATTAAAATAACTCAATGACACAATTTACCAATTTAATTAGTTTACACTTATTTACATATTGATTGACATGAACAATTTTAGACCATCATAAATTGAATAAAATCTTAATGATTATTAGAGAGATAATAATAATCAAATGAGACAAATTTATTTGAACAAAAAGGGATCAACTAACCAATGTAAAAAAAGTGAGAATGAAGAATGGTGAAATCAAATCAACTCAAATTAAAGAACCTAATATATATAAAAAAACATCATGGATTTCTAGTAAAGGATGTCCACAATGCAAGTTCACATGGGTGTGAACCTAACTTTTTTGGAAAAGGATGTGTATGGGGGGCTTCTCTTTAAAGCCAAGGAAAGAAGAAGGTACAAAGACTTAGAAATTAGAAAGCAACCATATATATATATGCTTCTTCAACCCCCTCCAAAAAAAAAAACAAGGACTATAACTTGTTCAACTTTGGAAAGCAACTATGCCTAACTTTGTGACCATTTGCCACTCTTTTTAGCTATGAAGCTTTTAGTTCTCCTGGTCACAGTGTGACCACATATCTGACCCAATTGAAAATGTAACTAGGGTTTGTGGTCCTCCATTCTACATCTATGAGTGCATGTCTCATTCATTGTCACACAAACATAAATTATGCTGCCAAACATAATTATTATGATTTTATTTAGGCCATTCTATATATCTATCTATATATAAGAATAGGGTGATATTTTTAATTTTATTTATAATTTTATATGAAATATTGTTATGTCATTGATGATCATAGGACAATTATTTTGTTTTACATTATTATATCCTCTAATAATTAGAATTAGTATAGCGAAATACCTTTTAATAGGTAATATATATTAGCCATTTTTATTATAAAATTATTTTTAATCTTTTTTTTGAAAAGTTTAGAATTAGGATTTAAAATGTAAAATTAAAAAATTTTAAAAATTAATTGATATTAGCAAAAAAAATTTACTCTCAAATTATTCTGTTGATTCTTATAATATAAGTTTATCAAATTTATACTTAGGTCTCTATACTTTTTTTCTTTCAATTGGTTCCTATTCTGCTTTTAATTTTATAATTTAATATTTCTTAGTGTAAAAAATATTAGAGTTAACTGAATATTTATTTATAAATTAAAGATATTCATAATTAAAAATCTAAATAGATATTTAACTGCGTATATTTTTTTTAAAAAATATTATATTAATTTTAACATTTTTAATATAAAAAAATAATTATAAAATTAAATATAATATAAAAATAAAATTAAAATAAAAAACATAAAAACTAACAAAATAATTAACCCTAATATTTTTTTACTATTCACATTTTCAGAAAGGATGAAAATAATGGCAAGTCAACCTTTATCACAAATAATGTTACTCTTTCTAAAATTATATATAATTTACTTTGAGCACCAGAAATTTGATATGATTCCAACATAATTAATAAAGTTATGATGATGAAGCGTGTGTATGTATGTGTAGTATAAATTAAAGAAGCCAAACACATATTCTAATGAAAGAAAAGAAAATCTCCTCCAAATATTGGATGTACATATACATAGATATCATATGAAACATTGTTTAATGATGCAAGAATAATGAGTGGATTTCTTTTCTTAAAAAAAATGGCGTGTGTCACACTAAGAGAATAATAATGTTAGATATGAGTATATCAATTACAATAACCTTGATTTATAAACAATTAATGATGAATCTCTTAAAAAAAGAAGATAGTAACATAAAAGAAAAATAAGGTGAAGACAAGTGTGCACAACAATTTTTGGTGTTTAGTTTAAGAAAGCTACCATTCTTTCGAGTGATGCCTAAGCATGGAATGCATGCCATGGAGGATGGAGCCACCGACAAAGTCAATAATTAATCTTACATATACTTTCAATATTTACGGCGGTTATTATGTAGTTTGCACTTGTAAACTTCCATTCACTCTTTTTTTTTAAAACTAACTTAAAAAAAATTATCAATGTGGTAATAAGTATTTTGTTTTCTTACAAAATTATCACCAGGAAACTCTAATTTTTTATAGAACTTCTATTAAGTCGGATAAACTTAGTCAGATTCTTAATAATAGGTTTTGTATATAGGTATTTTACTGAAATTAAAAATAAAAATATTTGAAATCTTAAAAAGATATAAACTTAAAGATACTTTTTTTTCCTATGATCTTAAATTTAAATTTTTTAAATAGAAAAATAATTAAAGTAAAGTATATTTTTTACTTTTAACATTTGTAATTTTCTTTAAAAATATTTTTAATATTTAATTATATTTAATTTTATCCCTAACGTTTTTAATTTGCATCAAAATTATCTCTGAATGTTAATTCAATCTAAAATTTTAAGAACAAAATTAAAAATATTTTGGGATAATTTTAAAATAAATCGAAACGTTAACGATAAAATTGAATCAATCGAAAATGCTAGCGACAAAATTGATGAAATTAAACGTTAGAAGTATTTAATTAAAAAAAATACAAACATTAAGGACAAAAAATATAATTTACCCAAAAAATTATTATTGATTGTTTATAAACTTTTAAGCCAAATTAGTCGAATTCTGCATAATACAATCTAATTTGTCAAGAAACTTATGGAAGTTAAATGAAATTGCTTAAAAAATGTTGGTTTTTTATTTTGGTTTTTCACGATATCTGTTTAAGGGTTTAAATAAAGTTGCCAATAAATTACTACATGTATAAGACAAAATTCAATACTTACTTAAGCGAACGAGTGAGTTAACCACTGCAATAATCCAAATTGGTTAATGTCTCTATTTTATTGATTAGATTGTACTAATTTATTTTAGTTTAGTATTACTTTCATTGTCTGAAAAAAAATCTAATTAAAAAAAGATATATTGAGAAGAGGCAAGAGACTGCTACCAAGCATATATGAAATGATAAGGTTTTTAATTAGTATGTTTTTACTTTTTAGTATCATTGGAGTACTTTAGTTTATTCTTAAACTTTTCCTGCTTTATTTCTCCTGTTCAGAAAAATCAAAAGAGAAACAGTTAAAAAACTGTTATGGAGTAAGATGGATTAGTTCTTCAATCTAATCATATTCTTTTTCCATGGTTCGTTTAGATTAGACATTAGTGTACATTGTGTGTTGAATTGACATATTGTATCCGATGAAGAGACATGAAAATGAATCATGAGTTTTTTTATTATTAATTTTTTGGCCGGTAATCAATTAATCCATTGATTTTTGTTCTTTCTGGCAACTAGCCACATCTTTGATTGATAATATTTTTTAAGTTAATAGTTTTTGGAAATAATTTTATGGGCTTGAGTTTTTGGACAAATTGAAACAGATTACTTGTTTGTGGACTCGATGCCTGATTCTAGCCCAATAAGATTCTTGGTCCAAAAAAGCGAAAGACTATCTTAACTATTGAAAGGGGCCCAATTTCCAAAAAGGGCCCAAAAAACTGAAATTAAAAAAAGGTTGACCTGAATAGTATATTAATCCAAATATTTGTATTACCAAAAAAAAAAAATCCAAATATTTGTAAATTATTATCATCACTTCAAAAATAATTACACATATTAATTTATCTATTTTTACTAAAACAATCAAACTTATCATATATAATAAAATAATATAACCAATAACATACTAATAATCAAATTTATTATAATAATATAATAAAATTTTCATGAAATATCAAATATATGCTTTTTGTATGATGATTAATTAGTTACTGATTTTTTATATGTATAAAGTATAATGATTGAATATTATTAAAAGGAGGAGAAGAAAGCATTGTGATCACGGATGACGTCAAGAAAGTCAACTTTTCTGACCTTGTAGAAGTTTCAGTCTAATACACATTCCCTTGACCACTCTCCATTTAACATGGCTCAATAGAATACAATGAGGATACAAAATTACCTATATAACCAACTCACCATGTTAAATCAAAATATTAATGCAGCTTACAGAACAAAATGACAATAATAAATGGACCCATTCATAAACCAGCTTTCTTTCTCTCTCTCTCTCTCTCTCTCTTTTTTTTATTGTTAATAATATTTGTTTTAGTTGTGAGTGAATGAACCTGGACGTTATGACATGCGGAAAGCTGTTCCCTGCACTAGCTTATTCATTGTTATTAATAATAACTTTTGATATTCATTATTTAAAATAATTATAAAATTATATCTAATTTCCCCAAAATTCTAGACCAATATGGAAAGGAAAGGATTCTATATGAATCAGAGAATTAAATTAATTAATTAATTTATTTATTTATTGAATTGGATAGTGCCACGGTGAAGGCCTCCCCTGCGGTTCCCCGTGGTGGTTAATACCAACGGCCAACGAATGGTGCCACGTCAGCTCGATTCCTTTCACACTCTGTGAATTCCCAAACTACCCTCCTCCGAACCCAATATATAATACGAATGACCAATCACATTTCCGCTTATCATCGCTGAGAAGGCGAAAAAGAGAGAAAGAAAAAAACGAACAGAAAATCTGAAACTGTAGCGATCCACAATGGCGAAGACCTTCAAGTACGTTATCCTCGGTGGAGGTGTTGCTGCTGTAAGTTCCATTTCTTCAATCTACTATTATTGCTTCTTAATTGTAGTTGTCGACTCGTGTTGGAATTTTAGCTGATCTGTGTAATTTGAGCTTGAATCTGAGTTTTACACTTTTACTGATTTGAATCGGAAGAAGAAGATTCTAGACTTAATATCTATATGCAGTGCTTAGTGATTACGGATATAGCGAAGTAGTGAATTCACGTTATGCTTTATTAGATATTTTTGCTCATTAGAACTGTTGAGATTGGATGAGATGTGATGTGATGTGATGTGATGTGATGAAACTTTTGAAATTAGTGTGGATCTTTTTTCTGAAAAAGATTCTTCTTATGTCTGTCTGTTTTAATCTACTAAGTGAGAGAATTTTGTTATGGAATTGTTAGCTGCATCAGCTCGAAATTTAGGCATGGCTATCAAAACTTAGTGCGAGTAGTTCAGCACTATTATTTCACTACTTTCCCCTGAAAAATTTGGTAAAACGGAAAAAGAGAAAAAGAAAAAAGTGCTAGATAATTTATTTTCACTTGAATTCCGTTTTATTTCCGGTTTTCGGATTGTGGAGTTGATATCATTTCGTAATTGCAGGGTTATGCAGCAAGGGAATTTGCTAAACAGGGACTTAAGCCTGGGGAGCTGGCAATCATATCCAAAGAAGCGGTATCTTATGTTTTCAACTGCACATTGCATCTCATACATCGATGTTTAGAATAGTGTGGTTTTCTCATTTGCGATTCCTTCTCGTTTTTAGATGTATGAAATGTTTGTGGAATATATACATATATATTTCTTTTCTCGTTATACATTTTGTAAATTGATACATCATGGACCTCTAAGTCAGGAGTTAAATATTACTTATTCCTTGTGGTTTTATATGTTCTAATAGAAATGATTTTCCTTTTAACTCACAAAACAAATTTACTAGAAGTTGCAATTTTTCTTTTGAATTATGACAAATGGGGAAGGAAGCAATATACATATTATTTTCTAGTATATCCTTCCTTAAGTGCTTTCTATACATTTTGTCTTAATAATACATGTTCCCTTGTTTTTCTTTTTGTATTTTCTGTAGGTAGCACCTTATGAACGTCCTGCACTAAGCAAAGCTTACCTTTTTCCTGAGTGTAAGTTGTGATATTCTCTCTCCCTCTTTGCCTGATATGCTATAATTATCTTGATGTGACAATTGGATTTTGCAGCCCCTGCTAGACTTCCTGGTTTCCATGTTTGTGTTGGAAGTGGAGGAGAAAGATTGCTTCCTGAGTGGTACAATGAGAAAGGTGATTATTGCGTTTGGTTCAGCACAATTATTGGATAGTTTTAAGGATAGCTAGGCTCTCATGCTAAGTGAAAATAAGAGTAAACTAGAAAAATGGTCCCTAACAATGATTTTCCAAATGCAAATTTAAATGTTTGATTGCAGGTATAGAGTTGATTCTTAGCACAGAAATAGTGAAAGCAGACCTTGCTGCAAAATCTCTGACAAGTGCAGGAGGAGAAACATTCAGTTACCAGATTTTGTTGATTGCAACCGGCTCAACTGTAAGGATCTTTGAGGATATTAGAGGATATGTCATGCATTGTACTTCATTTCTTCTTTTTTTCTTTTTGTCTTGCTAATACTTTGTATTTGTTTGCAGGTTATAAGGTTGAGTGATTTTGGTGTTCAAGGAGCTGATGCCAAAAACATCTTTTACTTGAGGGAAGTTGATGATGCTGATAAACTATACGAAGCAATTAAAGCAAAGAAAAATGGCAAAGCTGTGGTTGTTGGAGGTGGATACATTGGTCTGGAGCTTAGTGCAGTGTTGAGACTCAACAATCTTGATGTTACCATGGTCTATCCAGAGCCTTGGTGTAGTAAGTAGATAGTTATAACGTTTTCTTTTCAAACCATCCCGTTTTATTCTTTATATGTTTTTAAAGAAGTGCGTTATAATCTGATGTTGCAGTGCCAAGACTTTTTACATCTGGCATAGCTGCTTTCTATGAGGGATACTATGCAAAAAAGGGGGTCAATATTATTAAAGGAACGGTTGCTGTTGGATTCACTGCAAATTCTGATGGAGAGGTATGATTGAACTCTTAATCTCAATATGCTACTGATGGGATTTCCTTTTAAATTTCAAATCAAGCTTGACATGATTTCAATCCACCATTCAGGTGAAAGAAGTCAAACTAAAGGATGGCAGGGTCCTAGAAGCTGATATCGTTGTTGTTGGTGTTGGAGGAAGGCCACAAACAGCCTTATTCAAGGGACAGGTTGAAGAAGAGAAGGGTGGAATCAAGGTTAGTATACCATATCCATTTCTTAATTGATATTGAATCTTTCATTGTTGATGATAATGTCTTTTGTTGCCGCTGCAGACGGATGCCTTCTTCAAGACCAGTGTTCCTAATGTATACGCCGTTGGTGATGTTGCTACTTTTCCCTTAAAATTATATAATGAGTTGAGAAGAGTTGAACATGTCGATCATTCTCGCAAATCAGCTGAACAAGCTGCGAAGGTGAGAAAAAACTTCTAAAAAATGTTTGATCACTATGGCATTCAGTTTTGAAAACATGTGTTGGTTTCCAAAGCTACTCAGTAGATCAGTACCCAAATGGACATTTATTTTTTTCATGAACTATTCTTGCCTACACTGTCTCATTTTGAGTAACATGTTTGATGTAGGCCATCAAAGCTGCTGAAGAAGGGAAAACAGTTGAGGAGTATGATTACCTTCCATACTTCTATTCGCGCTCATTTGAACTGTCTTGGCAGTTCTACGGTGACAACGTAGGTGACACCGTGCTATTTGGAGACAGCAGCCCGGAGTCATCTAAGCCGAAGTTTGGGTCATACTGGATTAAAGATGGGAAAGTCGTCGGCGCCTTTTTGGAGAGTGGAACCCCTGAGGAGAACCAGGCTATTGCCAAAGTAGCAAGGGTGCAACCTCCAGTTCAGGATGTGGACCAACTTGCGAGTGAAGGTCTTTCCTTTGCTAGTAAAATATAGAGCTTTTGTTTAGAATGATACAACTCAAGGGTGATTGCATAGAATAAATTTCTGTACCGACTTCATTTTACTTTGGGTTTATGCGATTGTGTCATAGAAGAACCTTTTTATGTTTTTATTTGATTTCTTATGAGATTGCAATGGATATCCCTTATTTCTGTGTTATTATTTATGTTTACAGTACTTGATATGTACATCTATGTTAGAATTATCCCCCTCTAAAACAAAACTGAAAACGAATTTAGTTTTAAGAACGTGCTGTTTGCTGATTGTGGGGCCATTCTTGAGAATGTTTGCATGGGGATTTTGGTTCCTCTGTTTAAAACTAGGTATCAAAGAGCATCTGCATGTGAAACATTCCCCTGAATTATTAGTTGGTTTACTTATTTTGTTCGGTTCTATAATTTCACTCGATTTTCAGTTAAGTCCTTATATTATATTAAATTTTGTAACTAAATCTCTATCATAACAAAAATGTTAAAATTAATAGAATATTTTATTAAACTATATAAAATATTCAATCAAGTGTTAGACATATTTATTTTGTTTAACGAAATATTTTATTAATTCTGATATGGTATAAAGACTCAATTAAAAAAAATATGGAATAAAATTATAGAAATCGATAGAATAATTAAACCTTATTAGTTAGTGCCAGTTTCTTATTGCTTTTTAACATTGTCAAGGAGCATCGTTTTCTTTTTACTTTTTTTTTTTTTGGGTCTCTTCTACCCAAAAACACACAAGACATATCTATAGCAAGAAAGATAATAACCAATAAACTCCTTTCTCAATTATCAAAACGTAATTCCATAGCATGAAGAAACTAAATTAAGACAAGATTGGAATTAATAGGCACTACAATCTACATTACTTATTTAGAATAGAACTATGATAAACTAAGCAGCAGCTCTAGAGTAAATTGAGAGTATGTTCTGGAAAAATGCCATTAATCGAAGAGACTGAAGCCCATATCCTGCATTATTAAAAAAGAAATTAAGATGAAGAATCAGAGACTATAATATAGAATGAAACAACAGAGATGTAGTTGTTGCAAACTAGAAACTTACATCATCGGATTCCTCTTTTTCCTCCACCTTTTCTTCTTTCTTAGCTGGAGCAGCTGCCGGAGCAGCAGCAGCAGCACCTCCTCCTCCGGCGGGAGCAGCGGCAACAGCGACACCACCACCACCACCGGAAGGCACAGAGGCTAACTGTTCCCTGCCGGCAGCAATAACCTCAGTTATATCCTTCCCCTTCAGCTGAGACATCAACAGTTCAATCATATTATCCTCTGCTTCTGCTCCAACTGCATATTACCAAAATTATGAAAATGAAAGTTAAATTTTGATGACATGATAATATATGATCAGATATCTATGTAAAAGTAGTTAAATCCTGCATGTAAATTAAATTCAAGTTACAATTTTTTTTTAAATGACAATTGACTACAATTTCACCCCATATTGCATGCAATAACTATTAACATTAATTAAAAAACAACAATGCATATTCCATTAAACATTTAACATGAATTAACCATATCAGATTTTGTAACTAAGTACCTGCAAAACGAATATCCCTAATATCCTTTGACCGAATATTTTGTATAGTTTAACAGAATATTTCGTAGGGATTTCGTTACAAAATCTGATATGGTATAGAGACCTAATTGAAAATTTAAAGAAATTATAGGGATCAACAGAGTAATTAAACCATTAAACAACAAAATGCATATCACAGAGTAAGCTACATGAATCAAATGAAATGAAATCACACAACAGCTTATATTGTAATCAATCCATTGAAATCAAAAAAATTTAACAATAGGGATATATATATTTTTTTTAATGGAAGTAATATTATGAATTTATATTGATAGAGATAGGAGAATGGAACCAGAGCCAAGGATGCCCTTGATGTCTTTAGCAGAAGGGTTTTTGTTGCCTCCAAGAACAGCAAGCAAATATGCAGCAATCACCTTCATTTTCCTATCAGTCAAAAATCCCACATCAAATTAAATTAAACAAAAAATCGTTAACAACAATGATGTAACATTAGCCAGCTCAAACACTATAACTACTATACAACTTCTATTTAATTTATTTATTGTAACAACATTTCAGCAATGGCCAAAATTAACTACGGAGAAGGGAAAAGAAGAATAAGAACCTGCGATGGCGAAGATTCTAATGACGAGTTCAAACTTGAAACTCAATGGAACACAGATTCTGTTCCTGTTTCTCTTACGTCACTCTACGTAGCAATAGTTTTTGGTAGTTGCACTAGGGTTCGTTTTATTAGGAACAGAAAAGAAAATTAAAATGATGGGCTTCTTATTGGGCCAATTTGACCAAGTCTGGGCCCATATATGACATCTCTTGTATTCTTAATGGGCCTTCTTCAAATCCACTAGATATTGTTGACCAAAAAACAAAAAGAAAAAGAAAATAGAGATGTAATTACTAATTAGTAACCAATTGAAATTAGTAAAGATAATAAATAATAAATATTACGTTGGTTCCTAAACCAGAAATTTTGAGTTGGTATTTTAATTAGGAATAAAATATTAAAATCTAAAATAAGTATATTAGTTAATAAATATAGTTAGAATGAAACTAATTACTCGCTAATTAATACTGCCTTTTATACCATTTTATTAAGGTTTTCATTTTCTTATTTTTTTTTCTTTATTTTCTAATAATTATCATGAATTTTTACATGGTAGAAAAGTAAACAAGTGATCACATGCACCCTTTTATATTGGTATTAAAATGTTACTAACAAGTGATTAATCTCCAAGTATACTGATGTTTTTGATAATTTACACATTCACACGACTAGTGTGTTGGCCATGTCAAATACTGAAAATTCAAAACACGAGTGTTGATATTTTAATAAATATATATCTATTGTACGGAATAATAATAATAATAATAATAAGCTTGTCTTGTTTAAGTATGTATCTAAATATATTACCCAATAAAGTTTAAGTCCTTTGGTATGTTGACTTATTATTACTGGTTTAGGTTTACTACTCTTGCAAGTTGCACTATTTAATTAATTGATTGCAACAACTCTGATTTTGACCTATCTCCCTTCTTATATTTAGAACAAAACTAGGAATGGCACTACAATAATTAATTAATGTAACAAATTTATTAATTAGCAATAAATTTCTAATGAAACTCACATTTGTGAATAATTAGTTATTAGCATGTTGTTAGATCGAAGAATACTGTAAAAAATAATTAAAAAATGAGTAAATATTTTTTTTGGTCTCTGTCATTTTTTAAATTTGACTATATGTTTCTTAACCTTTATAAAATATCAGATCGACTCCTATTCATATATTCCGTGATACCAATAAGTTTTCTGTTGGTTTTTTCGTTTATAGTCGTCGAAAAATATTGAGGTGTAACATACAGCCTATGACATGGTCTTGGCGCATCATACGTAGAATGGTATGTGTTTATTGGGACTATTAAACCCATGTATAATAAGCAAAGCAACGTCGTTTTAATTTTATTGCTTCGGGTCAAAACGACTATAAACGAAAAAATCAACGGAAAAATTTATTGGTATCGTGGAATATATAGATAGAGGGCCGATCTGATATTTTATAAAGATTAGAGGGCGTGTAGTCAAATTTAAAAAAAAGACAATGACCAAAAAAGATATTTGCTCTAAAAAAAATAGTGGTGTTAATAAAATAATTTGAAATAATAAAATACATAATAATATGAAATGAATCTGGAGTTACTTTTAAAATTTACTACCTAACTTACTTAGTACATGATTGCAAATGAGAAAATACTGATTCTTTTTACAAATATATATTAAAATATAAAATACACATTAAATGAATTAAATTACATATATATTTATATATAAATATATAATAATTGATTTTTGTGTATATTTAATATTTTTAATGAAAAAATTTAGGAAATCAGCAAATTTTATTGTTTTTAGCCATCAATTAACCATCAATGATGTTTTTAATAGTGTGAAATTGTATCTAATGGTATAAAATTATTTAATTTTTTTTTTATGGTTAAGTGCTAACCAGAATTTAACAAAAGTGCTGACCCCTAGCACTCCTCATTTTTAATATATAAATTAGGATAAAAATTTTACGATTACGAAGCTAAGATATTTTTAGAAAAGAATNAAATATATTATATATAAATAATTGATTTAAGAATTATTTTTTTTATACATTGATTTATTAATATATATTATTGTGGCACTTTAAACTATTAGGTTGCATGAAAAAACGGTAATCCAACGATGTTGTGATGGATTATTAGATACGTTCAGATCACAAAACTAATTTAATTGAATTGAAAGCTGATACTTGATAGTAGACATTAGTGGTTTATGATTTTGCTTAAGGTCACTATCTAACATGTAATGCACATCATTATTATAATATATATTTAAAAAAAAAATTGAAGTCTTCAAATTTCTAGGGCTCTTTCTTTTCTCTTATTTGTCTGTTATAGCCACGTCCTTGTCTTACTTAAGCCCATTTTTCTATGCATTTTTATTAATTATACATTAATACACTATCTTTGTTAAATTCATGAATTTGGAGTATATTCTGATTTCTCAACTTGCATAATTTATGTATTTTATTTATGTATCTACATTGATCATCGAACATTTTTTAATACATTATTATTTCTGAATTAATGTTTTCAGAAAAAAATTGTATTATTCATATACATTTAGTAAAAAATTATCTTAAATTAGCAACGATATTATTCAAATTTCTAATATTATTGATCATAGATATAATTCAGTTAAGTTACAATTGATCACATCACTAACCGAATAGTCCCCATTATTTTTGTGAAATTGCTTTTGTTTTGAATATGATATGACTTGGTGAATTATTTATCTTGTTGGAAAAGCATTTTTTCTTTTTTGTTTTATTGCAACCGCACCTTGTTACTCTGAGCGACTAAAAGATAGAAATTAATAAAAGATAGAAATTAAAATAATTTAAAAAAATATTATTAAAATTTTAATTTTTTGTCTTTAAAAATTTTAGTTTCATATATCTATACTTTTTAGAAGTATTTAAAAGACTAAAATTTTAAATTTCGAGACTGAAAATTTAATTTTCGTCTTTGATCACTAAATATAATATTCCTCAATATCAATTTCAAAAAGCAATTACAACCTTAAATTTTATCAGATTATTTAGAAATTTGATTATAAAAAAGAGAGAAAAATAATTAGTGATTCTAAATTATTCTTTTAATTAATTATGTTCTTATTAATTTTTAAATAAATTAAATTTTAAATGTTTTATTTTTTTGACATTTTAAAAATTAATATATATTTAAATTTTTATCCATTAAAAAATTAAAAAAAAGTTGAATTATGATTCCAAATCATTACTTTAAAGAATCTCAGAATTCACAGGACTTATCCAGTAGTAGGTATGATAAATAATTTTTCCTGGAAATTAAAATTAACAACGTGGGGCCTTAATTAAATATTGTGTTTGATGTGCTGTAATGACACGGACATCTAAAATTAAAGGACACATATACTTTATTTTTTTGTTTTATTCACAACATGACTTAGGTTGCTCTCAATTGGAAAAATTTAAAAGAAATTTACTATATTACTCCCTCTAATAATCCGGTCATTATTATTGTTTTTCTTGGTCAACGAAAGCTATGAATAAACAAACCTACTCTATCTCCTTTCTTAATGACCAAATGTGTGGCCAGAAAATATAATGGATGAGGATGATTGAAAATAAAAAAAAAATAATATTCCAAAAATAAAATAAAAAAGGATTTAATTATTATATATATTAAAATTATTATTAACAAAAATTTTAAATTTTTTTATATAATAAGTACATTAAATCTTAAGTTTTATATAATTTTTATAAAAAATAAAAAATAAATTAACAATTTTAGTGTACCAAAAATTGTTACACGTTAGTTTGACCATGAAATCGAAGACTTGAAAAGCAAACTACACTCCCAAAGTCCAAACAAATAACCATTGAAATAAATAAATTTCACGTGGCCACTTGTTCAATTCTTTCTAGCGAAATGATATATACGAATTTCTAATATTTATAAAATATTTAAAATGCTTTTATATAAAAAATAAATTGAGAAAAAAATATTTATATGTTACTTATATTTGCAAAGATGCTTTTTATTTCTTTTTCCTTTTTGTAATAGTTTTTTAAATGATGTTTAAGAAAGGAGTTCTGCTATAGAGTCAATAGAATATTTGACTATGTCATGATACCACTCATCCTAAAAATTTAAACTGATGAAAAAAAGTAACACGAATAATTATATTTCTAATACTAAATCGAATATCTCTAAATCTTTATTATACATGTTGTACAAATATTTTATTAACTCCCTATACTTTCTCTTAAAAAAAATATTAGAATGCTAGAGGATTACTACAATATTATTTATTTATTTATTCTTTTAATTGAGGAAGAACTAACGAAGAAGGTGCAACGTAATTAATGGGAAATTAATGGTAAGAAAAACGCAGCACAAATAATTTGACTATAACCACGGAATTCACGTGTTACATTGTATAGTGTACCTTATAGTACGTATATTAATTAACATTGAGTGTAACTTAATGTATGTATGTAACTTGTGATATACCACTAAATTAACATAGAAATTGTGGCATATACCATAGTCTATGATCAAATAGGGTTTTGGTTAACAAAGAAATATTTCACTAAAAATTTAAATTTATGATATTTTAATACATTTTTAAAATATTAAATATGTATGTTAAAGATTCTTGATATTTATTATTATTATTATGGAAAAAGGTTAAGGAATGTGAAATATTTATCGTCAAATACATAGTGATTTTTATTTTTTTATCACTTAAGGACAAACAACTGATCACATGGTATTCTTTATATTCAAAATATAATTTAAATTCATAATTTCTTGATTAAAAGGCCAGATGATGGTATAAAAACAAATATTTAGCAAACCGACATACTCGTTAAAATTAAATTTTAAAGGTGAGTTGTCTCAATAAAATGGACAGAAAACAAATAATAGGAACACTGTGGGGGATAAGGTTGGGACGCATTCAATATACATTATTTCTAGTCAATTAGTGTATGACAAAAGAAAGAAAGTATATAGTTTTTATGGTAGGTATTCATGAATCGAATTTGATCTGTATATTTGCGGTGTTTATTTAAATTTGGTTAAAAAATTGTGGATATAAATTCGATTGGTAAAGTTATCGGATTGGATCCGATTCATACATTAATAGATTGGACTGCAGATTTTGTGTAGGTATCTACATATAATTTGCGTATCTTTAAAAATAAAAAATTAATAAATAAATATTTTTTTATGTTTTATTATTTTATTTTATTATTTAAGAAAAATTCATTATTTAAAAAGTATATTTAATAATATTTTAAGAGTAAATATCTTTAAAAGAGTAAAAAAATGATGTATTGAATATTTTTAATAAAAATAAATTTTTAAAATATTTTTATATTTTGTAAATATATCCGATATCCGATCCGATCCATACATTTGAAAATAGGATCAGATCTAAACTTAAAAATTATAGATATTAAAGCTAATCATATCTAATAATTTTAGTGTGAATTGAATTAAAATTTTGGTCATATTCCATCTTATTTAATCTAATCCAACGGTAAGTTATGTTTAGTAAAGTCGGGCCAAAGTATTAATAGGGCAGCCAAATATTGGTTTCAAAGGCAGTGAGTTGTCCTCTGTCATTGAACCATAATCTTTGGAAATAAATATTGTTGCTGTTGTACATGATATTATTTGTTTATATATATATTGTTATAATTAAAGTTATATTTTNTTTAATAATTAATTGAGATGGTTTTTGTTTAATTATTAGGTCGACATCCTTTCATAATAAAATAGTGTTATCATCACAATTTATATATGGTGCATGAAAGTAAGATACTTATAATTATGCCCAAAAAAAGTAGTAACTTATAAATAAACATAAAATTCAAAGATGGTTGCTGAAAATGGGACAAAGTGATAGTTGTGTACTTTTGTCTTTGTCTAACGTTGTTATTATTATTATTTTTGTTTATATTATTAATTAGTAATAATTATATTAGATGTACATTAAAATTCAACTATCATATTTGGGGGAGTAGCATATAATAATACCGTCAAGTTCCTAGTGTGATAATATGCTACTAGCTAGTGTCATGTATTTGTCTTAGTGCTACTATTTGTGAAATAACACTAATAATTTTCAACAAAAATTATTCCACTTTTAATAATTCAATCTACTATATACAAGTATAAAGGTAATGATGTATTTGTATATTTAAATGCTAAGTACATCACATAAAAATTTAGAAAAACCAAGGATGCAGTCATATTATTAAAATTGAAACTAGTGCATATTATATACCCCCAAGTGATCGATAACTAAGGATACAATTAAAATTGAACAATTGTTTATAATTGATGGTAATAAATTAAATAGGGCTGCCCAACAATAAAAAAAAACATTTGTTATGTATTTAGTATTTACTCATCATGTATGGACGCATGTGGAGAATATTTTCCTAATTAATCATGATACAAAATAAACTAGATGTTTGAATTTCTCTTATCTTCTACTCTTCTAATCTTCTTTGAACATTTAAAAAACGATACATAACGATTTTAATTATAATTTTTTGAGCTGTAATTCATCCAATCTGTTAAAGAACCATTAGAATCAATTTAGATTAATTAATATCATTTATATTTATATAACATATTTATATATTAATTATAAAATTTTATATTTTTATTATTTTAATTTATTTAATACCTATAAATACCTCTTGTATATTATACTTTTGTTTACACTGAATAATACATAAAAACACTTTCTTTAGTTTGGTCTTTTGTTTCTAACATAGTATCAGAGCGAGGTTTTGATCTTGTATACCCATCTACTATTTACAACTTCCTGATCAAAAAGAGGATCAACCAAAATTCAAATGTGTACTTTTTCAAGTGCCTGTATTTCTTCCTGCATTACTTGTTGTCAATTTGGGTTTGTGGAAACTTCTCTAAATGACTTAGGTTCATGTTGATGAAGGATAGTAGAAAAATAATGATAATCAAGAAGATGAGGAGGTGGATTCCTTACCCTAGAAAAACGAGCGGGAGCAGGAGACATGACGGTAGGAGCAGGATCATCGTCCGATTTGAAATCATCGGGAGATGGAGAAGGCGGAAGAACAGGAAGCTGTGGAGGGTCACTTGAGATAGAATCTGTAGAATCATCACTAGGAAAAAGATCAACATTTGGGTTAGTAAACAAAGGTGACTTAGTAGTAGGAATTGACTCAAAGGATGAGAACCAAAAAAACATGTGATGCTCCCAGAAGACAACATGACGAGATATACAAATACGTTTAGAGAGATGATCCCAACAACGATAACCCTTGTGTTCAGTGTCATAAACAAGGAAACAACACATACGAGCCCGACGTTCAAGTTTACTATGTTAATGAGGCTGAAGAAGAACAAAACATACATAACCGAAAACTTGAAGAGAACTATAATCTGGGGAGGTATGGTAAAGACGCTCAAAGGGAGTAACATTACCAAGAACAGAAGAAGGGAGTATATTGATGACATGAACAGCAGTAAGAACAGCTTCACCTCAAGTACGCTCAGGACACGAAGAAGAAAGAAGTATTGCACGGACGGAGTCAAGAATGTGACGGTGTTTGCGTTCATCTCTACCATTTTGTTGAGATGTACCAGGACAAGAAAATTCAGACAAAGTACCTTGTTCTGCAATAAAGGTTAAGAGTTTGGAATCACGGTATTCTATAGCATTATCACGTTGGAAAACCTTAATGACCTTGGAAAACTGAGTTTTAATCATAGTAGCAAAGTTGATATAGATCTGAGGTAACTCATGGCGATTAGTCATCAAATAAATCCAAGTAAAATGAAAAAATCATCAATAAAAACGACAAAGTATCGAGCTCCTCCCATAGAGGCAGTGGGAGCGGGACCCCAAACATCAGAGTGAATGAGATCAAAAGGAGAGCAAGCAAGAGATGAATTATTGTGAAAAGATAAAACAGGTTGTTTGGCAACTTGGCAAGAAATGCAATCAAAAGATTCATTAGTTATCCTCAGTCGTCTCCTACTGATATTTTTTGTGATAACCACAGTGCTATTCAGATTGCACATAATTATGTGTTTCATGAATGCACCAAACACATTGAAATTGATTGTCACTTTGTTCGGCAACGTATCTTTATTGATGCTGTTCGTCTCATTACTGTTAGAACACTGGATCAGACTGCTGATATCTCCACGAAAACTTATCACCTGACTCGTTTTCGGACTTTGTTATCCAAACTCAAGCTGGTATCCTTAACTCTCACTTGAGTTTGAGGGAGGATATTAGAGAATCATTAGAATCAATTTAGATCAATTAGTATCGTTTATATTTATATAGTATATCTGTATATTAATTGTAGGATTCTATGCTTTTATTACTTTGATTCATTTAGTACCTATAAATACTTCTTGTATATTATATTTTTGTTCACACTGAATAATATACAAAAACACTTTTTTTAGTTTGGTCTCTTGTTTCTAATACAATCTAACGGTAATATGTTATAATTAATTTAGGTTGATTGAGTGATAAGCTTATTTATTCTTTAAGTAAAAATTAGAGGTTCGAATTCCATTTTGTGAATAAAGTAACTCATTGGTCAGCAACATGGGAACTCTTAAATAGAGTTCAGATCTACGATAAATTAGTTCTTGACATATTGAGTTAAGAGATACTGTAAAAAAAATCGATAACATCTTGTGATGCTATTTAAAAACAATAGCTTTTTGTTTTTTTTAATGCTTGTTGAGATTTTGTTTAATTGTTTTTTTTTTGAATTTATAGTTTAACGTAAAGAAATAGTTATCTTTGTTTTTTAGTAAAACTAATATATTTACTGTTATCTGTTATCCTTTGACAAATTTATTTTTTCTTAAAAAAAAAAAGTTAAAGAAAGATAGAAGCGCCTGGTGGAAGAAGAGATAATAGTAAGAAGGTAAAAAGCGCGTTGTAAGAAAAAAAAAAAGAAAATAGGAAAATGGATAAAATTAAGTAATAACGAAAAAAAAAAACAAAACAATGTGTAACCCCAAACAACAAATAATATATAAATGCCACGTGAATGTTTTTCTTCTTAACATTCATTCATTTATTTTCATTTCTACATCACACACACACTCTCTCTCTCTCTCTGAAACAGAGTCATAATAATTTCAGAGAATAATGGAGGTTGATACGCTCTCTGCTTTTGAACCATTCTCCTTCGGAGATTTTCGATTAACGTCCTCCTCCGATTACTCCCAACTCTCTCCCAATGTCGATCCTCACGCGCATTCACGCGCTGCTCTCAGAGTTCAGAAGGTTTACCGCAGCTACCGTACTCGCCGCCGCTTGGCCGATTCCGCCGTCGTCGCCGAAGAGCTCTGGTGCGGTGGTGCCTCCTCAACCTCAATCTATCAATTCTAAATTTTCATTCCTTCATGCAACTCATTCTCAGACCTCTTAAAAAAAATCAAATTTTTTATTTTAATTATTATTATTTTTGTTTGAATTTTTTGAAGGTGGCAAGCGATAGATTTTGTGCGGCTAAATCATAGCACGATTTCGTTCTTCAATTTGCCGGAAAGCGCTGCTTCTCGCTGGAGCCGTGTTCGTCTCAACGCTGCCAAGGTTTTCATTCAACACTCTTCTCTCTCTGAAACTGAGTCTGAAAAATGAAGCCTTTGATTAAGTGTTTGTTTTGTTTCATTTTTCGCCGTATTTAACATACTGTGTTTTGTTTCTGTTACGTGATTATGTTTTATGTATATGTATATATGTGTATAATACTATAATGTAATGCTAACATGATCAATAGTACTCAATAGTGATGAGATGTGTGTATAAGAATACTTGGAGTTGTACGGTATATATACCATGCTATACGGATATTTATGATTGATTATTGATTATGGTTTTGGAAAAATGAATTGAAGGACCACGTTTTGAGCTTGATTCTGAAGAAAAATGGACCCTTTTTTCTATGTTTTCTTTTGACAGGTGGGTAAAGGTTTGTCCTTAGACGCCCAAGCTCAAAAGTTGGCTTTTCAGCATTGGATTGAAGCTGTGAGTTATTCAATACTCTCCCTATTTATTTTTTATTTTATTTTATTTTATTGTTGTTATAGTAGGGTGTAGTGGTTGTAGAAGCTATTTATTTATTTATTTAATTGATAATTCTGTGTTACTTAAGTTTGTTTGACCAACATGCTCTTATTAGTATATTTCTTAATTCTAATTAATTAATTAACTAGTGTTAATTATTTGAACTGTAGATTGATCCACGCCATCGTTATGGACACAACTTGCATTACTATTATGAAGAATGGTGTAAAACGGATTCTGGTCAGCCATTCTTCTATTGGTGAGACTTATTTATTTATTTACCATTTTTTTTGCCAATTTATTTTTATCTCTTCAAGGAAACCCCTTTACTTTTCCTCAGAGATTTGGCTGAAACCATAGTGGGTTGATTTGTGTGTGACTTTGACTTGGAATGTGTGAAGATGACATTTAAAAAAAAAATTAATTGCTAATGCTGTTGATAATGGGTGATTAGTTGATTACTTTCTCAATATTGATGGTGCTTTTGCATTTGACTATTGCTGGGGTTGGTTCTGTATTACTCTTTCATGACTTTAGCCTATAAATGTTTACCTGAAACTACACAAAATTATTTTGAAAAATCTAAGCTGGATCAGCTAAATATAAAGGTACATGTAATTGGAACATTTGGTTCTGTTTTCTATCTCTTGTTACAAAAGGTGTAGCTTGTTATAAATGGCATTAAGGCATTACTATGCTAACATGAGAATGATGTATAATTAGTTTTATTGCTGAAATCTTTATCCTCATTCTGCAGGTTGGATTTAGGAAATGGGAAAAACATTGATCTTGAGCAATGCCCTCGATCAAAGCTCCGAAAACAATGCATTAAGTATCTTGGACCTGTATGTTCATCATCTAATTAAACTCAATACTTTCTTTTTATATATCCCCTTTGATTCCTTTTATCCGTCATCGTGAATTTCATCCACCTTTAGATCGACATATTTGGATACAAATTATATCCTGACATTGAGACAGATATAAGGGAACAGAAGGGTATTCATTATTGTAGTTGACTTTGATGATGATGATGTGTATTGCATTATTTCAAAAGTAGCGGCCTGTTCCTGATTTTCTGACCTGTTGATCCTTAAAATTTTCCTAAATCAGCAAGAGAGAGAGCACTACGAGTACATTGTCTGTGATGGGCAAATTATCCACAAACAAACTGGAGATTTTCTTCATACATATGAAGACACCGAAGTTGCCAAGTGGATATTTGTAATGAGTACCTCCAAGAAACTTTATGCAGGCAAGGTAATAAGTCAAGACCAATTAACAGTTAAAAGATTTCAAAGTTTTCAGAATTTCATTCCACCCAGCATACTGACACATTGTAGTAACCCTCAGAAAAAGAAAGGGTTGTTCCATCATTCTTCCTTTCTGGCTGGCGGAGCTACC
Source organism: Arachis duranensis (assembly GCF_000817695.3). NCBI lineage: Eukaryota > Viridiplantae > Streptophyta > Magnoliopsida > Fabales > Fabaceae > Arachis > Arachis duranensis. The sequence goes on along the minus strand of NC_029773.3, from coordinate 92,581,192 downwards.
GTAGCTGCCGGAAGATTGGAAGTCGAGAATGGGTTTCTAAAGGTATACTTGTTGTCTTGTTGATTCAATATGTTGCATGATTAAATCGGTTGTGCTAACCTCTTCTAAAAATATGGCCCTACCTTCATGAATAGCCTTAAAGAGATAGTGGGAAGCATTTTCTTTTTTCTTTTTATTTATCTTTTAATTACAATATTTTGGTTAATGTCCACCGAGTCACATTGGTACGCTTTTGCTTATTCCAATTTCTTTTGTGCATTGAAAAATGTCCATTTTTTGGAAGAATACATGTGGTTTATGTGCATTGAATCACATTGATATTATTATTATTATTATTATTGTTGTTGTTGTTGTTGTTGTTGGGTTCTTGAAAAATGTCTGATTCTCAATGGCTTTGACTTTTTCAGTCCATATCTGCATATAGTGGACACTACCGGCCAACAGATGACAGCCTCAATAGTTTCTTATCGTATCTCAAAGAAAATGGGGTCAATCTTGATGAAGTTGAGGTATCATTAGCATTGATACATTTCCTTTCATCTATACTCCAATCATTATGGTGGTCCTTTGTCAAAATCTGGTCTGTAGAAAACTTTAGGCCCAAAGATGCTTTTCTAGTCTCGATCTTCATCTGTTCTTTGTTCAACTTGAAACTTTTGGCCTTATATTTGCAAAATGATGTTTAATGTCACAGAAAATTGATTTTGCATTGTTCACTCCTAGAGTCAAAACATTTTACATTCTGTTAGAGTCACTTTTGAGGAACTACCGAACATAAATCAATTTAACATCAAATCAGTTTTAACTAACAGATTCTACATAAGTAGAACCAAATACAGTTATTGATTGAGGCTTGTATTTTTTTTTGGTTAATAGATCCGTAAGCCAAATGAAGATAGTGATATGTATGAGGACAAGCCTATCGAAAGCGAAGTAATAACCGAAGTTCCAACCAATGGCAACGTGTTTTCTTCTGAACCCGAAATTTCCAAGGAGGTGGAGACCACCCCATCCTCAGATAAGGAACAGGAAGATCCTCAACCTGAACCGGCACCGACACCGACACCGACACCTACCTACATGAGAACTCTCTCAGGTGGTCTTCAGAGTCCAAGAGCCGAGGTACCAAAGACTTCGATATTGCAAAGGATAAATTCCAAGAAGGCCTCAAAGTCCTACCAATTAGGTCATCAACTTTCAAGTAAATGGTCAACTGGTGCTGGTCCTAGAATTGGTTGTGTCAATGATTACCCTGTTGAGCTTAGGTTACAAGCATTGGAAATGCTTAACCTTTCTCCAAAATTTCCACCTTCACCTTCTTCTTACATGCTAGTGGGTGATCTTATGTCCCCTAATGCATCTCCAATACCCAATATAGCACCATGACTTTATACTGATGATACTTTTGTTAGTTGAGTTTGAGCCACTCAATTATCTTGTTAGGATAATAGTGGTTATTATAGATATAGTCTTGGTTTAGGATTTTCTCCTCTAAGCTTATATAGATGGTAGCTTCTAAGTAAATGTTTAAGAAAAAAAGTTATGTTCCTATGTCATCTCAACCTGTGAGAACTTTAATGTTATCTTATAGTATGAAATCCAAGTTACAGAGAAATTGATTAGTGCTTTTATCATTGTGAATGTTTATAGTGATAGATTTTATGTGTGGAAAAAAATGTTTATACACGTTGTTATATCAACAAAAAACATGATTTGACTATTCATTATTTAAAAGCCTTTAAAAACAAAAAGCAAATTGATAGTGGATGACAAAAAAAGAAAATAAAAAGTAGTGATAAAAAGTAGGATTGAAAAATAAAAGACATGCATGCTATGTAGGACCATAGAATGTGCTACCTAACATTTATAGTTATAATATGTACATGCATGTCAAAAATGGCAAAAAGCTATTATTAGTACCAATATGAATCCCAATTACATAATTTGACAAATAAAAAGAGTGACAAAGGAAAATAGCAAAAAATCCCTTGGCTTGGTTGCATATAAACTTTAGCTGTTTTTTTTTTTGGAATATAAACTTTAGCTAGTGTCCCTAGTAAAGTATAAATAAATAAGTAGATAAATGGAGGTTTGATGATGATATGTTCATTGTTTGATCTATAGTGTAGATAAATTTTATTTCCTTTATTCCTTAGGGTGAGTGCACCTCTTACTTAATTCAACTTATTTATTTACAGGGTTCACATCTCTGCTATCTATAGAGTGGATCTCTCTGATTTTCATCCACTAATTTGCATTGTTGAAGAATGGAGACCATGCATATGGAAGCTAAGTTTTTATGGCTTCAGAAGAAACTCTTCTGGATGTACATTCTCTAATCTCTATCACTTTATCTTTTAGTATTCCATTCTATAGTTAAAATGAGTCATGCTATATTTTTAGGTCTTTATCACTGATATTTAGATCTTATTACTAAGAATATGACTAATGTAGCTTGAAAAATTATAGTTATTTTTGCCGACTCAAAATTTGTTTATTTTCAAATTTCAAACTTTGGACTACAAAAAAAGAAATGAATTTCCCTATCACTTTACCAATCTAATTGTGGCTTGCATCATATTTAATATTGAATGGATTGATTGCCTACTCAAAAATGGCTTGAGACAAAAAGCTTGGTCCTATAACTTTATTATAATATATAGTCATTGATTGAAAGAAAAAAGGTTAGGATAAAGATTACTAAATCAGTATATTGCACTAGTTAATGTTGGGCATCAAAATTGAGTGAAATGGACAATCCATGTAGCCAAATATCTTTTCATTCCAATGTACATAAAATGAGAATGAAAATCAAATACTCCTAAACTTAGAATTAAGAGAAAAAGTAAAAGATAATAAAAGAACTCCTAATCAAAATTAATTCCTAAGCTAACAAAAAATTAGTCCAGTACATGGAATTCAGTACACATTTCCTTGTTTATAGATAAGTATAGGGCTTCTAACATTGTGTTTAGAATCATTCCATTCAAGTGATGCTGATAATACCTTTATCCCTTTTGGAAATTGAGGACCCTTTATGACAACCTTAAAGGACAACTCTTGTTTTATCTTACTAAATTGCAATATACTTGGTTCAACCTTAACTGAAAGATCCTTTGGTGCTGTAATGTTAGCCTTATAAGTTGAGTTTCCAGTTCCAACATTAGTCACAGTCCTATAAAATGTTGCTGAGATGGTAGAATTGGAAGGAACCTGAATATGCATTGAAGGGTAATTGATTCCATCATTTCCTTGTGTCGGTTTATTAATGGTGGAACAATTAAAGCCTTTGCTTCCAACTAGTATACCAATGCTTGTGCTATTGTAACCTTCATTGCATAAGAATGCAATGTAAGAGTCCAAATTAATGTCATAGATTAAGCCTGGGTCCAATGCTCTTATAGGGTTGATTCTTCCTGAACCAGTTCCTAACTCAGCTGCAAAGTCTTTCATGGGAATAGCTGAATCATAGAGGTCAAAGTAGATTAGCAAAATCAGCATGAAAATTTAAGGTTTAATTATTCATGTTAGAATTTATTACCTTTCTAACAATTCAGATGGTTCTTTTAGTTTCATCAAATTTTCAATTAGGTCCTTATAGTTTAAAAGTCTGTAATTGAGTCTTTATATTAGATAAAAACTTTCAATTTGGTCATTTCTAACAATTTTTGGTTGAAATATTCATTTTTGTGTTTGATGTAGGATCAATTATGAAATATTCTAAAAGCAAATATTTTAGTATCAATGTGTTTTTGTGAAAAATAACAACTAGTGAAGATCTAATCACAAATTTTTAAACGGTAAGGACCTAATTAAAAAATATTAGTAAAATTATAAGAATTAATAGAATAATTAAACTAAAATTTAATTACTCAATTCCTTAGTTCTAAACCCATATTTCATTTTTTTCCATTAAAAAGGTTCTCACCGGTGGTCATGAGAGCAGACTTGACTGCAGCTGGAGTCCATTCACGGTGGAATGATTTCACATAGGCGGCGGCGCCGGCGGCATGAGGACAAGCCATAGAAGTTCCTGACAGTATATTAAAGGATTGAAAACGGTTGTCCTCAGGTTCAGGGTAAGTTGTTATGGTTTCCAACTTTGAATAACCACCTAGAATGTCAACTCCTGGAGCAGCCAAATCAGGCTGCAAAAATAAAAATCAAGTGCTTCATAAGAAGGAAAATTACCAAATGCAATTATAAGCTTAAGATATCTAACTAAGATTGTAGATGAATCATGAATGATGATCACCTTGAGGATTTTGGAGGTGATTAATTCAGGTCCTCTAGATGAGAAAGAAGCAATATATGGAACTTGGCCTGTTTTGCTTGTGGTTTTGTATATAACAGCTTTAGGATTCCTGAGTTCATAAATATTTAGATTGATAGACATATATTTATTTAGATAAGAAGATAGATGGAAAATAGGTTACCATGTCTCTATTTTGTAGCAAAATTTGTCTAACTTTTTATCTAAGAACTGTGGTATAGGGAAATGATAATGTCACTTCCATTTTACTTTTTTGCATCATATATTTGTATGAATTTTTTAGAAAAATGAATGGTATTAGCAAAATAGGAGTGACCCAACATTTTTCTGTCTTGAAACACTTATCAAATATGAAGTGAAAGAGCTAAACAAACTCTAAATACCCAAAAAAACACATATACTTTGACAGTCATTTATATTATATCTGTTCTTTTGAATATAAAAAATAGTTATTTTTTCTGATATGGTATTATGCAATTAAATACACGAGTAAAACTGTTTTACTGATTCTGCATCAAAATTAAATTCTAATAAACTTACTTGGTGGAATTGATGTAGAGAGAAATGTTATTTCCCAGAGTGTAGGCATCAACAGTGGAACTAGGAATAATTGTGACTGGGGAATAGTCTGCTTTAACAGCAGAAGCAGAAATAAGACCAGCTCCCTCTAATTGTTTTATGGTTAAGTCCTGATTTCCAGTGTCTCCAAGGCAGTACACAATCTTTCCCTTCACTTTGTCTTTGCTTAGAGTCCCATAATCACAAGCACCGCATCATACATTTTAATTATTTTCTCTTACTTCATTGAATTAGTGTTCTTTAATACAAATTTTATCTAAAGTTGTGCTGAATTTTTTTGGTAATCAATGATACCAACATACCTGGCATTGCCATAGCTATCCCCTGAAGCATTAATGGCTAGGTCTCCACTAATCAATGGATACATTTTTTTCTTAGGGGAGAAGGTGTTTATAGATACTCCCTGGCAACCATCAATCAATTAAACAGCAGAGTAATGAGTTATTTGTAATATAAGTAAATTCAAAAAAGAAAAAAAATTCAACTTTTGCATATTTAATTTTTGAGTTTAATTTAATGTATTGGCTTAGTAAAATATTTTGTACACATTATTTTTTTAGATGACTATTCATTCAATCAAAGTAAAAAGTAAAAAGTAGTGATTTTTTATTTGTTATATGTACATGCATAGAATTAAATTTTAATTTTTTTAAAAAAAATATTTTCAATTTCTTTTAGAAGGTAACAGCAAAAAAGCTGAAGACTCCTGTGTTCCTACTGTTTTCACGTGAATTTGTCAAATCATCAACTTCACATAGAGACAAACTGCACGTGAGTTTCTACTTTAAAAATACAACAACTACTAACTAAACAGATTGCTATAGATTTTTCTAAACAATTCAATTATGCAAAGAATTCGAACTTTACAATGAAAAAGGACAGTTTAATGCACAAACATCTCGTAATAACGCAGAATTCAAGAAAAGAACATAACCACTTACCGTAACTTTTTTGCCATTACCAAGGGATATGGGTGTTATAAACTGTCTACCACTAGAAGAAGCAGCCACAGTTAAAATCCATGGAGCAACATTCTGAACGGTTTCAGCATAAGGACCATCATTCCCAGCTGAACATGTTGTTAAGATCCCTCTTTTCATTGCATGAAATGATCCAATGGCCACTGGATCACTGAAGAACTCCCTTGGATTCCCTCCAAGAGACACAGATATGAAGTTCACACCATCAGCAATTGCATCATCAAACGCTGCCAACAAGTCCATGTCACTGCATCCGCTATTCCAACACACTTTGTACACCGCTATGCGCGCGTTCGGAGACCCGCCGCGGGATGTCCCGCGGCCGATGCCATAAAGACTGGCTCTCCGAACGAGCGCACCCGCGGCTATGGACGCCGTGTGTGTGCCGTGGCCTTCTTCGTCCATAGGGCTAAGATTTGTGTCCATAAAATCGTTTTGTTCTAAGTGGAAGAATTTTGCTCCTATCACCTTGCTGTGTTTTGTAATTAACATAGAAATGGAAGGGAACCAAGTTTGCATTAGGTTTCATGCAAAATATGCCATAATAATTTTGAATAATGTTACTTGCATTCTAAGAAACATAAATTAAAATAAAATAAGAGCATCGTTTTTTTTTATATTGATGTGTTTTTTTAATATTCTTTTTTATGAAAAAGATAAAAATGGTAAAAATAATAAAATTTAATTTTATGTATTTATTCACAAAATCATGAAAACAAAATATATATTAATCATAGTATTATTTATGTGTCTTTCTGAACAGTTGTGTGTTTGGGAAAAAAGTAGAGAGTGCAATATTTTATATATGTAGTATAGTATTTTTTATATATATTTATATACTAAAATGTAATAACTATATGATCAAAATATGTCCATAGAATAAAAAGTATAGCACCCTTAATTTAATAAATAGCATTTAAATAAAATGTTAGTCTTTGTGTGTTGCATATATAATTGCTAATTATCATAGCATTTTTCATGTAGCATAATAGTAATACATCAAAGAAAATTCCATATAGGCAGTAGTATTATTTCTCTTTTTATATGTTATATATCTATCATAATATATGAACCAAAAACTTAACAATAATAAAAAAAATTATTTTTGTGATGATAGGAGATTAAAAAAATTGATTATATATTTAAATAGGTCTTTAAAAAATTTTGACGCAACGTTTTTATTTTTAAAATTTTTTTTATTACATTAAAATTCTTGAACTTTACAAAAGTATAAGATATATAAGTCTTTACTTTAATTAGATCCGTTATTTTTATTTAGACAAATAAATTCTCAAAAAGTGTGACGAAAAAATTTATATATCCTACTTTTATAAAAAATTTTAGACTTCAACATAATAAAAAAATTTTAAAAACGAAAAACATTCGATATAAAATTCTTTAAGGATGTATTTGGATATATACTCAAAATCAATAGACGGAGAGAAGAATACTTGTTGCAGTGTGTGAAATTAGCTGATGTGACACATTTACCCTTCCATGAGCTTGGGACAGGCCCAAACCCTTTATCATTGAAACATGGGCAATCAAGTGCAATTCCTGGTTACAATTTAAAAAAACAAAATCTATATAAACATTAAATAGATGATGAAGCACTTATATATTGTAAATTTGTAATTTGTAATTACTCTTAGAAGGC
>NC_029773.3:92565049-92572587 GCF_000817695.3 Arachis duranensis | reverse complement strand
AAGACAAGCACAAATCTTAAACAAGATGTACCTTTCTTTCATGTGGATTTGATGCTTGTATCAATGAGACAAAACAATAGAGACAAATTAGTAGTGGCAAAATTTGTAGCATCTTCATTGAATTTTTCATTCTCTAATGATCTTATAGGAGAAGCTAAAGGAAAAAAAAAATTAAGGAGTTAAGTGCCTATTAATTTTGATGTATATATATAGAGAAGAGTAGGTTAAGAAGGGATGTAAAAAGCATGTCATTTTGACTTGAATTTTGGTGGCTGAAAGAAGGTTTAAGATTCAGTTTTTAGTGGCTTGAGTTTTGGATCTTAAAGTCAGACTAATGACNTAATAGTATATAGTATTTTTTTTTTGTTATAATAGCTTTGTGGATGGCTGAGCAAATTGAAAAATATTCAATAATTGAATTTGGAATTTCTCCATCACTTTGACATATGTTTATTTGTTTGTTATTGTAGACTAAGATAGAGGTCAAAGTGGGAAATTAAAATATACTACTTCCAAAATCTACCACTTCAATTGGTCCACCATTAAAAAAAAGCATGAAATTTGATGGGGCTAAGTGGATATGAAATTGTAGGCCAAGGTTAGGACTATATTGTTTTAGGGAAGCTAGAGTGTGGTTTTGGGGTGGTTGTAATAATTTGGGATTTTTTGGGGCTTCTTTGTAATTTTGTTTATTTTTGGGGTTCATGTGTAATAGTTAGAAGTATAGGTTTAAGTTCAGGTTAATTTGTTACTTATTTGTATCATGAAAAGTTTTTTTTTTTAATTAAGAGTAAGACTCGAATCCAAAAACTTTAGATGATGACGAAAAAACTATGAAAAGCTACTTTAAGTATGTTAACGTGTATCTTGATTTTTTTTATTAATAAAATTGACAAAAAAAACTAAAATAAAAAAATAAATTTAAAAATTGAGTTGCGTTGTTGTTGTTGTTTTTCTTTTTTTTTGTCGTTTAAGCCTTTAACTTAGTTTCTTCGAAAAAAAAGTTGAACTATATTATATTGTTAAAATTCAACAAAAATAAATTCAATTTAATATTGCAATAATTATTCCTTATTCAAGGACTTTTTTAAAGTCCATCACAATCTTTTTTATAATATTGTCACTCCAATTTGATAAAATAAATCTTATTATATATGTCTATATTTTGTATTGAGAATAACATCTCCTAACCTAAGAGTGAAATTAATTTTTTACTTTTGGTCATGCATTTCGATATGCACCATAGTCCATAGTGCCACATTCTTTACACTTCTAATTCAATAAATTAATTAATTAAATAAATAAGATATATATAGTAGTACACACTACTATTTTAGTAGCATGATTATTATTGAATTATATGTACTTACACTTTATAAAATCTTACACTACCAACTATGAAAGTACATACAATGCCTTGAATATTAAACAATACAAATCCAAACAATAAAGTTGCCACTTTTGCACCCCAAAATGAAGTAAAAAAGAATCCACCGACACCATCAATAATAATAATATGTTGGTTCTTGTTTCTTGTGGTGCAATGGATCCCCGTACTCCATTATAATTATAGTTACATCTCCTCATCAATTACCACCACCACCATCATCATCATCATATATCATGATCAAATCTTCTATAATTTGCTAAAAAAAAAATCCTCTATATTCTTTAAACCATACCCTAAATGTAGTAGCTAGGTATATATATGTTCATGTGCTTCATAATTCACTTTTTTATTTATGTACTTATATAGTATGATGTGTGAAATATCTAATAGATTCACATATCATTTATTACACATGACATAAATTTATTTTTTTACTGAAAAATTATTGTATGCTTGTAAAAAATATAGACTAAATGTCCGATTATTTGCTCGAAAGACAAAATATTTATTTATAATTTAAAAAATTTTAATTGAGTTTTAATCATTTACGTAATTAGTTTAAATGATCTTTGTTATTGGACTAAATAGTTCTCGACGCATCAGCAATTCAGCATCAGCAATTCATCGTTTACAAAGATCGTTTAAATTAATTACTTAAATGGTTAAAAATCAATTAAAAATTTTTGAATTATAAAAAGACACTTTGTCGTTCGAATCAGACTGTACCAACATTTCAAATAAAGTATAAAAATAATTGAAAGTAATTTTTCATATTACCATTGAATTGTGTGCAATAATTAATCTTTTACTCTAAACATATATATATAATATATAATTAAGATCATCGGTTAAAAATTACTGAAATACCGGTATAACGGTACACTTAAAAAATCTTTCTAAACTATATACCATAAAAAATGAGTGACTAAGAAGATTGGGTTTTTCTTTGATTGACAATTACCGGAAGGCCACATCTAAAAGTGGCAGTGAGGCCAGGAGAGAATATTGGGGTAGCATGATGAAGAACAGGTGGAACCAATTGGAAATGAAATCTTCTAATCAAAGGGAGTGTCACACACTTAATCTCCATTAGGGCCATTTCTTTTCCCATACAAACCCTTAATCCAGCTTGAAAAACCGGGTACTTGAATGGATTCTCATGGTGGAAAACACCACCCTTTAACCACCTTTGAGGCCTAAACTCCATGCAATCTTGGCCCCATAACTCTTCCAATCTTCCCATCGCATAGGGATGGTAGGTAACCCTAGTTCCACTCTTGACTTTTGTCCCATCAGGTAACACATCATCTTCTACACAAAATTTGGAATCAAATTGAACTGGTGGATACAATCTCATACTCTCATACACTGCTGCTTGCAAATAGTGTAATTTCCGAAGCTGTTCAAAGCTTGTAAGCTCCTTGTTTGCTCCAATTACCTTATTAATTATTGTATATATAATTCTTAATTAGTTAGCCACAAATATAAATTAGAGTTTAATTTTGATACATTCACAGTCTAAAACGTTTTATACAATCTTGCGATCACATCTGTTCTTTTGAATGATTATTTACGCGATCAATGTAAAAGATAGTTATTTTTACTGATGATGTGGCTTACGTAATTGAATACACGTGTAGAACTATTTTACACTGACAATGCATCAAAATTAAATTTTATAAATTATTATTATTATATAATTGGACATGTTCATAGTTGAAAGTTGTTTAAAATATTAAAAAATAATTTTTATTAATTAATGTCCTAAGAATATTTATTAAGAAATTGACAAAAATAAAACCTACAAGCATCATAATACATGAACTTAAAAACTTTCCTTTTTAATAAAACCTCCATTTTCTAATTATATATTATTCCTTAATCATCCAAATAGTAAGTTATCAATAAAGCAAAAATTGTCCCTACCTTTTTGCTTAGGGTATATGTTTGGTTTGGAAGTGAAAATTTCTATAATTTTTTTTAATTCTAAACCAAATATATATCGCCTTAATATAATGATCATGTATAAACCCTAACAATAATTAATTTGATGAAAATATGTATATCCTTAATTAAATCAAAATAAAATAAAATAAAGAAGTTGTGTTGGAAGGTGTACCTTATCTGCTTCAAGGAGAATCTCTAACTCCACTTGAGGGTGTTTTGCAAGCAACCAAAAGAAGCTTGTGAGGGCAGAAGCCACGGTGTCACGACCAGCCAATAAGAAACTTATTACAATGTCTCTCAAACATGTCTCATCTTCAACATTGCTCATGAATCTTGACAACAAATCCTTGTGTTCGGAAAACCCCATTTTCCTTTTTTGATTTATGACCTCTTTTGCCAACATGTTTATCACTCCAAGAGATTCTCTTAGCTCCCTCTCACTTCCCATGTTGAAGAGTCTCTTCACCTTCCATATGAAAGGCGACACAGCCATCGCCCTCTCGGCCGACAGTCTAGACGCCTTATCAAAAGACAAGGCGAAATCAGACATGGGCAAAGATTGTTCTAAACATTTAGGGTCTAACCCGAACGAAAATCTACATATGCTATCGAAGGAGAATCTTCTGAATACATCTTGCAAATCGACTTGATATTTTCTCGAGGATAATAAAAGAGGGACAAGTCTTTGTTGGATTTCATAGTTGACAATCTCAAAGGCAAAGGATTTTATGGAAACTTTGTTGAGCTCCATGCTTGCCATCTTCTTTTGGAACCTCCATAATTCACCATCAACATTGAAGATTCCTTTACCTAAGAAATCACCCAAGATCATTGAGAAGGCTTTCCCTTTAGGGTAATTCTCAAACCTTGTCTTGAGCATGTACTCAACGTTGTCCGAATTCGCGGTTATGGTGTTCCTAAGAACATGTATGTGGATGGTTCTTGTTGGTGAGTTCTTGAGAAGATGAGAGTGCCAATCACAAAGATTTTCAAAATCTTTGGACCAACTTGAAGTGAGATAGGCTTGGCAAGTTTCACAATTGCAAAAGATGTTATTCTTGTTTTTTTTCTTGATAACTATTTTGAAAGGGGATCCAAAGGAAACAATTATTATGATTGTGATGATCATGATCATGATCATGATGACCATGAGTGGAAGAATAAGAGAAGAACCAAAAGAGGCATCATTCTTGAAGAGTAGATGCAACAATGAAGAGGTAGGTATTACATGTTCAAGTTCCATCTATGGAAACTAATTAAATTGATAAACAATAAAAATAATTGATAGAGAGAAGAGAGGATAGTGAAGTTATGATAAGAATTAAGAAAAGAGGTATGCAACCAAAGAGAGACATGTATATATATTTATAAACCATTGATGATAATTCAATGATGTTTCTTTCTACACTTATTGTATGAGTTTGATTTGTAAATAATTATAAATAAATTTTGTTTACATTTTTTAATATGTCGGACGTAATAATTTAAGTCATCCTCTAACATGAACATATATATTAATATTTGTTAACTAAGTTAAAGAACTAAAACATTTTTTAGATTAGGACATGGTTGGATGTATTTTCAGTTTCAAGCTTTTACTAATTTTCAAAAAAAAAAAAATAAATTGAAGTCTTTACATATTTTATATGATTGTGTATTTGTGTACATACATAGGTCTTAATTACTTACTTCTAGATTTTAAAACTCTTCGGCATTAATTAAAAAAGTCTTAATTATTCTGTTAGTTCTTATAATTTTACTAAATATGTAATTAGGTTCCGATTTTATACTCTTTTTTTTCAATTAAGTCCCTCCACACTATTTTTAATTTTATAATTGAGTTCTTTTTATGTTAAAAATATTAAAATTAATAAAATATTTAATTTTTCTAAAAAAATATGTGATCAAGTTAAGTTCTTAATTATTATAGATATTTTTTATTTGTGAAAAAATATTCAATTAACCCTAATATCTTTTACATTAGTAAAGATCTAATTACAAAATTAAAAGCATTATAAAATCCAATTAAAAATAAAAAATACAAAAATTTAATTAAAAATTCAATAAAATTATAAAAATCAGCAGAATAATTATACCTTATTTTTATACATACTATGATGCATTTAAAAACTACTTTTTTAGAAGGAAAAAAAACTAATCTAACATACATTATGTTATAGTTTAGGGTTTTCATCCTAAAAAATAATGGTAAAGCTAAGTGATGAAGGTTCTAGTCTTTAAATCATTATAATGCATTCTATTCACACACTTCATAAAATCTAAATACAAGTTTAGCTTCAAGTGAATAATTTAAAAACTTTATATCAAAACAATAATAGGAAAAACTCTGATGAATTATTACATGTGTATGGTGTCGTATCAAACCTTATACATAAGGGGTGTGTGTGTGTAAAGTAATTATGGCCCCAAAGAAGAAAACAAAGTCTGTTGAAACCTTGTTACATCATCCATGATGTGTAATTTTGTACTATATTTATTTAGCACACGTGCTATATTTAGAGGTCATAAACTAACAATACTTCTTGGAATTATATTTTACCAAATTTGTGATTGGTTCATATAAAAGATATCTTTTTTTTTATTATTTTTCAGTTTTAATTTCTTGACCCTTTTGGAGTTTGATTTGATCCAATATGATACACACACGCATACATTATGAAAAATTATATATATGTTCACGGCATCAGTTAAATGTGTCACAATATAGTGTTAGTATTAATTCAATTATCACGTGCTTTGGATTTGCTTGCTTTTTTCGTTTTTTAACCAACTGAGAGATGAGTGTAAATTAGAAGAGAATCTATCTTGAGAACACCAACCTGTGTTTTGAGATAGAATTTTAGGGTTTCTCTGAGATAATAATGTTGGACTTTTAGGTAGATCACTTATTCATTATATTCTTCAACTTTTAACGTGGTACCAATCAAGTAGGCTACCACTTGAAACTTGAAAGTAGTGTGATCATGGATTTATTTTTTATTTATTGTTAATATTACAACGTATATTTTATTTTTCACTATTTATCAATTTGTATATATATGAATAAATAAATAATTACTTTAGATGTACAAATAACATGTGCATTCTCTTATCGATTTAAATTAAAAAAATTAATATAGTATCAAAATTTTTATAACCAAAATTTAGAGTTTAATTCTTACTGGTTCTAAAAGGGAAAAAAAATTAGTATAAGACAAATTAAAAAAAAAACTATACAAAATTCACACAAACTTAAAAAAATAGACTTATATATGAGGAGATATATTATCGATATAACTGTACATATGTCCCTTTTATTGTTTTAAGTTTTTAGAAGAGGTTTTTTTTGTGATTTAAAAGAAAACAAACAACAACAAATAAAAATAAAAATAAACAAAAAACTGCTTAAGAAATGCTTAAGAAAGGCAGTCGTCCCGCTGAATTCAAGGCAACAGAAGCTCCACTTGCGGAGAAAGGGTCTTCATTGCAGTCTTTGTCATGATGTCTGCTACTATGTTTGCATCTCTATCAGCACGCCATTTCCAAGACATGATATCTCGGATTTTTAACACCAAAGGATTAATAAAACCATAGTAATCCTATAAATTATTCACATATACCGTCTCTTTGCCCCCGAGTCTCATGCTAAAAGAAAGTCTCTCCAAATAGCAAACAACTCTCCTTGCAAAATGCTACGATTCTCAATAGTTCCCAAACAGTCTCGTTGCCACCTTCCCTTCCAATCTCTGCTAACACAAGAAAAACCAACTCGAACACCATTGCCAGGATAGCTAGCATCACAATTAATCTTAAAGGTATCTATTGAGGGAGAAATCCAAGAGCCACTAATGGTGGAGGGAATAGACAATCATTACAACTCAAAAATATTCCAGAGCCTTATCTGTGGTTCAATGCTCTTGAGGATGAAAGATCTCGTTATTTCTCGAACGCCAAATCCACCATATCAGAGACCAGAAAAAAGGTTATTTAGTAATAAAAGAAAACAAAATTTACCATTACCACATATAACGATATACTTAATAATAATGGCCAGCACATTTTCAACCACTATAAATTTTTGTCCCTCTCCTCAAAATAATTCAGAGAATTTCACTCTAATTGTAGTAATTCTGAAAATGCATGTCATTAATGTATTCCCAAATACATGCACTACTTTTTTTCCTTAAAACAAAAAGCTTTT
>NC_029773.3:92531928-92565036 GCF_000817695.3 Arachis duranensis | reverse complement strand
TACAAAAAACTTTTTCTTTCTTTTGTGGGGAAATATATAGAAGACAACATTAAGTTTGTGTGTTGATATCACATCAAATCAATTGGAGTGCTTATTAGATCGTACCCTACCAAAATGGTGATATTTGGGGTCACCTTTCTAAACCATAATGCGTCCATTGCGCTTCACCTAACATAAAAGCCAAGATATCTATGTGCCTTGTCTTTTATATATATGCTAAGTGAAATCATTAATCATGTTTGTGTAATGAGTATTTATTATATATAATTGAATTACTAATTACACATGGAGAACATATAGAGATGATTAATATACAATAATCACCTGCTTAGTAACAACAAGCTAGCTAGAATTAATATAATAAGACTTTGTTAGATAAATAATGGCTTTTGTGAATAATATGAACAATGGACTCTAAAATTGATTCAATAAAGTAAAAATATACTATACTTCTAAATTATCCACCTAAATCTTAATATTAGGATAATCATCCGCACAGCTAGTGAATTGAACATCCAATATATTCATTGTTAACATTGTTTAATATTTTTATTGTCTACTTATATTTTTTCTTAATATTATTGATAAGATGAAACGGTGAAATATGACAATATAGTTAATTATCATTCTTACAAAAATTATTTTTAACGGTCATTTATTTTATTTTTAGCAATAACAAAAATAGTAATTTATATTAATTATTTATCGACAATTAAATATTAGTTGTGTTATACTTTGTTACTAAAATGTTGTAATGATAATTATACAATAATTAGTAAAGATATGTTTAACTGTTCTAAAAAAATATTGTCATTATAACATATAATATTAACAACAAATATGTAATTATTAATGTTCTGAAAACCGGACTGAACTGACCGGTTTGACCAAGTTAATCGGAAATCGATCATCTGGCTGGTCCGGTTGAACTACAAAATCACTTTGCAAAAAATCGATTAAAAAATTGGCTAAATCAGTAGTTAACCGATAAATTGAATGAACCGGACCAGTTTTTTAAAGAGCCGGTTCTCTCTTCCAGCACAAATGCGGCGTCGTTTTGTTCCTTCTATATATAAGAAAGGAAAACGGGAGACACAAAGCTCCCCTTGACCCCTTTCCTCTTCACGCAAAATTCCTAATCCCTCTTTGAGTAACCTAACCCAAGAGATTCAGAGGAGCACCCAGCCACGCCCCCACCATCAGTCCCCGGCGTCAGCGCGGTTGTTGCCATCCTCGTCTTCTCCTCTCAAAGGTCTATTCTTCTCCTCGCATCGCCCTGTCTTCGCCCTGTCCCTGCTAGCAGCTCTGTTCTCCTCGTCGTTCCGAGCGTGTCTACTTGGCTGTCTTTTCTTCGCAAGTCACCTCTGTTTTACTGTACAGTACTGCAAAACAAACGCTACCTAAATTATTAATGTTATGATTATGAAAGATGAACAATTTTGGTGCACATGGTTTTTGTGATTGGAGAGTATGTGGACCTTGCTGCTTGGTTACTTTCTCTATATATAAAGAAAAACTTTCATTCAATCATATCAAACATTAATGCTTCAATTGAATTATTGAGGTGATATTGTCAATACTCTATGGCTATTCCTCATTACAAATATATATTAAGATTTTGATGTTGAATGTCATGGAAAAAAGAATTGTAGAATAATATTACTTGTACAGATTAAGTACATTTGTACATGTTCATTAACAACCAAACACAAAGAGAAATGAATAAAATTTCTTTTGACTTTTAATTTTATTTTATTCACAAATTAAAGAGTAACTTATTTATTTATTTGTTTATAATATTAACAAAAATATTTTTAAAGATATATCACACAAATAAAATTATTCCAACTCAAAATTACATAAATATTATAAACTAATATTGGTTACACATCATATCCTAAATACCTCTATGTAAATTGAATCAAATTGATTCGATTTATACTATAAAAATGTTTAGGTAACTAATTCTGATTTATAATATTTGTGTAATTTTGAGTTAGAATAATTTTATTTGTGTGATTTATTTTATTTTTAACCTGTAATAAATTACTTTAATTTAGAAACCATACATAATGAAAATATGTCGAGTTCAGTTACATCTTCTTAGATGAGATGATTTTATTATTGTTTACTCAATTTTATTTTAAATATGTAAAAAAAAAAGAGTTATTAATCTTAAATTTAATATAAATTTTGTTGGACTTAAAATATGAAACAATGCATATGTGCATTCTATTTTACAATAAAATTTAATTTTTATTTAGATAAATTAAAGGTCATCCAACGACTCTGATTTTTGCTTGTTAGCATTATAGATGGCAGTAGTTTTGTTAATTTTACAAAATATAGATGCACTGTTATTAATTATAAAATAATCTTATATCAACATTTAATTATCATATGGCAACATCTCAATAAAAAAAAAAACTATTTTTATTATTTATACTGATAATATCTCAAACTGTACTTTTCAATTATTCACTCATCACTGGATATAAAAGCAATTATTATATTCAATATTCTGTTCCAGTCCATTTCCCAGCAATAGTCTTATCGAGCCAACAATTATTAAGTTTAGATGTATTTTCACCGTTTTCAATTTTAATAAGAGTAAACTATATGTTTGTACTTACAAAATATTTTTTATTAATATCTAAATATTAATTTTATTAATGGATATGTTTTTTTTAGCATTTTGAATTTCATAGGTAAAAATAATTGTTCACTCGTTTTTCATAGCGATATATATAGTTGATTTATCAATGTTTTAAATGTTAATGGGTAGAAATTTACTAATCATGATTAATGACCTAGTATTCTTGTCGCTCTTTAATATTATTTCTTTATCTTTTTACTTTTTAATTTTTTTTAAAAAAAACGTAGTAGTTATATCTAGTAAAATAACATAAATTCTTTAATAAATATTAATTACATTAATAGTGTTTAATAAAATCTAATTTATAATTAAAACATTTATTAAAATATAAAATTATAATAATTTTTTTAAATTTAAAAAAGTATAAATAAACCAGATATAAAAGTATCTTCATGGATTTATCGAATATAAAATATTAACTTGTATTTTAAAAAATAAAAATATCTTTCTAATAAATAATTAAGTATTACCAAATCGACACCATGGTCTTACATGTTTTTTCTTCTTTTTTGAGAGGGAAATAAGGGCATGGCTAAGAATTAAGATCAACTGAAAAATCGTCCTTGAACCTAATAAGGATATCATAAGTTGGAATGTCACCCTCCAAAGTGAGTCATAACCACTCTCAGTCAACTTTTGAAGGCACCATGTTTGTATTTTTTCGGTAAGTTTGAATGTTTTATTTATTTATTTATTTTTTTACATAGATTAGACAGTTCTAATTTTAAGCATTGCAACGTCAGAAACTCGCCCACACTACATACTCATCATACACACAACATTTTAAGGGAGATTTCATCTACTATATATTTGGCTTTGTCAAGTTTCGAAAATTTTAATTCCGGGTTCAGTATATTAAGTATATATTTTAGGTTTTTTTTTGTTTTTGTTTAATTTTATTGTATCTTTCAGTCGGTCGATAGGTTAATGACTAATCTGTTGTGAATTAGAATTTTATTTAAGGGTTTGTTCCTGACCAATGAATTTTAATTAGGTTTTTTTATTATTATTATTAGTTGTCACGGTATCCCTCAACTATGCAGATCAAAGATTAATCCACCGTGAATATGAGTTCTATTAAAAAGTCTGTTGCTGATCAATACGTTATTGTATGTACAAGATAAAATCTAAACCCCAAACACTAATTTAAACGGATGAGTGAATTCATCACTCGACCAAACTAAGTTGGTTAGTTCCATTTAAGTTTTTATTTATTTATTTATTTATTTTGGATAAAGCCATTTAGGTTTTATTTTTTTGGTAAAAAGCCATTTAGGGTTTTATTACTATTATGTTCCATCATAGTTTAGCTCATGGTTGTTATTAGCCCAACTCCACTAGCTAGTCTATCTATAAATTGGGCAGCATAACAAAATTAGTAGACCCAATTTATATATTGTGGATCAACCGTTCCAATTTATATACATGTCCAGACCAAAAAAAAATCTGTGTATCATCTTTTGAACCAAAAAAATTAATAATTAGACATGGGTCATTTTGTATGAATAATTTTATTCATAAAGCTTTTAATACATAAAAGCAAAAAAAAAATTCAATACATTAACAAATCGGTTAAAGTGACAGATACTCTTTAATTTTCTCTTAACGATACAAGAATCAAACATTTTTCAATTAACTAATAAATAACAAAACAACTAAAAAAAATTGATATATTTAGATTCAACAACTCAATTCCTTTCGTCTAGTTCCGAAGTTGAGAAAGAGCATTCATGTTTTGTAACTTGTTATAAACCGCATGCCAACCAGCTTGTGTAGGGTGAAAAAGGTCCCAAAAGAAAGCTGTTTTAGGGTTTTCACAAACCTTATACTTCTTCACATTGTTGTTATCAACATCTCCACAAGTAAAACCTTGGCTTGTTCCTAAACAACATGGGATTAACTCATTGTGAAGGTTGTAGGTTTTAGGGTGGTTAAGGACTGAGGTAAAAGAGTCAAAGAGGTCAATGATTAAGAAACCACCCTTGTAACTTTGTTTCAATTTGGTTATGGATTGGTTCAAGAGGTTGTTGTGGATAGCAACAAGGTTGTTGAAGGTTTCATTGCATTTTTGGAATGAAGATGTTGATGTGATTAGAGGGAGGCATCCAAGTGGTTGTAGGCCACCAATTGCAACTTTTTTCACTCCCAAGTTCTTGATTCGGATTAGGTCTTTGGTAGTTTGATTAATCACTGAGGCAATGTATGATGGAAAACCCTAAAAAAAATTAAAAATAGTAAGAAGTCAATGATAAGATCTATTTATCTTCAATAACCGTCACAAAAAAAAAATAAAGAAACAAGATCAATCTGTCTAAAATTCGTTTAAAATATATCTTAACAAGTAAAAACTTGATAGATAAATGTATATTAAAAAATTATCAAAAATTATTTGGCAAAAAGGATTTTAAACAAAATTTCAGACAAAATATACATTAACAACAAAAATTTTTGAAATAAAAAAGTTATTTAAATTTTGTTTAAAATAAAATATCTATCCTTAATTTGTTCAAAATTTATCTTAATTTTATCCCAAAATTTGTCTAATTTCTAATAGTGTTTAGAACACTAATCAAATCTTAAAAGAGTTTAAATTTCTAATATCTAATATCTATCAATTAATACATGTTATATATAAGTAAAAGTGGTTGAATGCTTGAATTTTATATTAATCATCTAAAAACAACTAGTTTATTTTGTGGTAGGCCATAATTGAATATATATCACTATATATAAAAAAACTTTTTTGTTTGCTTGAATGGACAAAAATTTGTTGAAAAAATTTATTAATTAGAACGATGTTACATTCTTCATTTTTTTTAAAATATTTTATATATGCTTGGCATAGTAGCAAGTGTCATCATATCTAGGAATGACTATGGAAATCTATTATATTATACTTTATTATTTTTTAGCCTTAGATATTCAAGTATGGTACTTGTTTGATAGAAGTGGGTAAGCTAGAAATTCTAACAAATTTGGGACCACATATAATACTAGTACTTTTTAATAACCAAACTCTGTTTTTTTTATAACCATATATATATGGTTTAATTATTTATAAATTTAATCACTTAATTAAGCTAATTGAATTATTATAGATCAGAGTTTTTATTTATTCAATATTTAATTTGATTGTCAAAAGTCTAGGTTTATTGTAAGAGTCAAGAGATAATAATTTTTGGTGAAGTATATATAAAGACCAAATTTAAATTACAGATTTACCCCTATTATTATATAAACATAAAGTTTCCACACAAATTAAAAAAAGAATATCTAGTTAATTTAATTAATTACCTGGATAGAGCCATTTATGGTAAGGTAATAATTGTAGTCATTTCCAGCAACAGAGACATATGCAATGGAGTTGCTGAGATCAGAGGCAGTATACACATTTTCTTTGATAAGTTTTTCAAAGAAATCAATTTGGATTGTCATATTTGGATTTTTAGATGTTGTGTTGAAGACACCTGTGCCACCATAAGCAAAATTCATTCCATATTTCAAATTATTTGGCATCATTTTTCTCAAGTTGTATGGCACTGGTGATTTCAACCCCAAATACTTGGCTGCATATACATAAAAAAATGAATTAATTAAAAATTATTAATAATCGGTAAAGGCTAGAATAGGATATATAGAATAAAATTATTAGAAACATAATTATTCATATATTTTTTATTAGTTTACAATTTTTTTAAAAAATAATTTTAAGATATGTTATTAAAATTTGTATAATAGAAAGGTTTAGATTTCGATTCTCGTTGATCTCAAAAACAAAATTTAGCATAAAAAAATAGTGTTATAATAATATGTTTTTGGAATTTGTGCAAATTTTTCATAAACTTTTTTTAAAAAAACAAGGATCAAATTTTAATAAAAAATAAAAAATATTATTTAAGCTCATTAAAAAAATTTAATAGAGCTAACATTATACAACGGCAATGCTTTTCTTTTACAATCGTGATTTAGCGATTAATATTTTTTTGGTCTTAAAAATTTTATATCGATCACTAAATTGATCGCTATTAATAATTAATTTTTTCGGTCGCTAAAATCTATCGCTATTTTAATCTTTTTTATAGTGATAGTAGTAATATAAAGAGAAAAGTATCGATGTTAAAAGTTTGATCAATAGTTGATAGTTGATACCACGTGAGAATTGAGATTAATTAATTAAAAATGAATATGCATTCAGGAACAATATTATATATATTATATTGCATGTGATCTAGAACAGATCAAAACGTGAAACATTATTACATGAATATTTAATTCTTTTAATTTTCCTTTTTTGAAAATGATAATTTAGAATTTTATTAGCAAAAAGAGAACTACACAAAAATCATGCTACAGATGCATAAAATCTTATAGACAATATCACAAGAAAGAAAAAGTAACAAGCCAGCACAGAAATATACCAATATTATCACCAACCCCACCATTTTAATATTTCATTAACTTTAATTATTAGTAATGAGAACTAATATACAAGCAGTTAAACCAACGCATCTAAATTCCAAAAAACATCACTTTCCTTGATTAAGTAAGCAAAGTAATTAAGGATATAATATAAAATTAGTTTATATATACTTTTTGTATTAGTAAGAGAAATTGTGCTTCAAATAATTTAATAAAATAATTATTTGAGTGATTTATTTTGTATCATAATATATTAAATTAACACATAATTTAAGTGATGCAATGTAAATCTACATATGAGTCAGTTTAATACTTTAATATATAAAATGAGACTAAATTTTTACAGTAGTCCCTCAAATTCATAATTTTTATTAATTTAAGATTAAATTTTAAATTAAATTAATAAAAGTTTGAATTTGAAAACTACTTAGATCACGAAATAAATTAAAATTAAATATTAGATAAATTTATCTTTCTTTTCAATTGTTATGAATTTAACTTATTAAAATTGAGATAAAATAGATTTGCTTTAATTT
This sequence comes from Arachis duranensis, assembly GCF_000817695.3. Lineage (NCBI taxonomy): Eukaryota > Viridiplantae > Streptophyta > Magnoliopsida > Fabales > Fabaceae > Arachis > Arachis duranensis. Next base: position 92,557,425 of record NC_029773.3, on the reverse strand, counting down.
CAAAACACTAACTTATAAAAGTAAGCAATTTTTTATATTTATAAATTATTTAAAAAATTTATTCTTGAAAGATAAAAAACTTGTAATATACCATTTTTATATCCAAAAATAAACATGAATATTTATAAAATAGATAGTACATTAATATTAAATCGAATAGATTCTCGTGTGTGTGTGTATATATATATATATATTAGGAGACCATCATAGTTTTTTTTTTTATAAATAGAGAACTCGAACCCGCAATTTTTAAAAAGTATGAAAAGATTATGACATTTAAACTATAACTCGTTGACACGAGACAATCATAGTTCTTCAAACAAAATCAAAGTGAAGAAATAATATATATATTTCAAATTTCTAGTCACTCTAAATCATTTTTGATAACTTAATTAATTAGTCAAATTTGTAATAGTAAGTACGGTACTTACCAATGTAATCGGAGAAAACTCTGCCGTCGGAGAATCTTCCGGCGGGTTTACCGGGAAAGGTGATGCCATAAGGCTGTTTCCATGAACCCGGTTGATCTTTTCTTGTGTTCCCAGCATCAACATATGAATCTCCGAAAACAAACAACTTTGTTGGACCATAATGTCGCACCCTTGCCTCAGCTTGCAACCCTATATGTCCTATCATAATTAATCAATAATACTTAATAATTAAAACTCTATTATTAATTTTATCTGTTGATGAGTTCTTCATGAACTAGTCAAGCATAATTAATACATGAAATGATGAAACCAAGTCATAAATATATAATCTACTTATCATTCATTCAAGTGTTACTCTTTCTATACAAAAATAATTAAGTCTTTTTTTATTAATTTAGACAAAAAAAAAGTAATACTGGTCTCTAATAATAATANTAATAATAATAATGTACCAAATACTTTCGACACCTGTATAAAAATATGATTGTTACTAATTAATTGTGTATTTAAATTATTTTTTAATTAATAAAACAAAAAAATGCATATTTAGTTGACAAGAAAATATTAATATCAAAACAGTATTTATTATAAGGTGGAAACTCATATGCAGTCGACTTCACGTGAAATTGATAGTTGGAAGTCGTTAGATGAAAATTTAATCAAATAAGTCAAATCATCTAACGACTTTCAATTATCAACTTCACGTGAAGTCAACTGCACCTGAATTTCCACCTTATTATAAAGGATGTAAATAGTTTCGACAAAAAAATATAATCGTACCTGAGAGAAATATAAGTGTGAGGAAGAAGAAAAAGAGTTGCTTGGGTAACTCCATGGTGAATGAATTGAATATGAAGAAGCTAAGAGTAGGGTTGGTTCCAATGCTACTTTTTAATTAATGAAGTTAGAATTATATATATTTAGAAGGAATGATGATTATATATATGTTTGTTGAGAGAGAAAGGAGGAATGAGCTTATAGTGGCTTGATGAATTGAAGCATAGAGACATGGGTTTTTATAGTGACGAGAATGAAAATGTTATAACATATAATTAATGATGACAATTGACAACGCCAATTCAATATTTTAATAAGAATAATGTGTTTAAATTTGTCGTTGAGCTATATGGTTTAAAGTTTAAACACGGAAGGAAAATAAAGGGGAAGAATAGTCTAAAAGCATGGCCTAGTCCATTATGACCACCAATTAGAAAAAAATAATAAAAAAAAAATTAAAAATATTATTTATATACCGACTAAAATTAGTTATCAAAATTAGTTATCATGTATCAATTTTAGTTATATATATTATATATAGTTTTTATAATTAAGATTAACAAATAAAAATGATTAAAATATTAATATACCAGTACCCTTAAAATTTAAAAGTTTTTCATATAGATAGAAGGAGAAAGTCAAGGGTATAAATTAAAGTACACTGTAATCGTTGAATTGAAAAGGAATGTAATATTTGATGCTCATTAATTAACTATCTCCAATGCCATGTAAGCAAGGCAACTGAACATTCAAAATGTCGATAAATATATGGATAAAGCTAAGGTATACTACGCGGAACATGTGCTTCAAATTAAAATTAGGGCTGCGTTTTGTGGTCATCAATGGCATACCCTATACAGAACAAGTCATCATTTTAATGTTCATGGATTTTAGATTGGTGATTATTATATGATAAACGCGTAACTAATATATAATCATTTATATTTTTTATTAATTTAAATTTTTAAAATAAAAAAATTAATAACATAATATCAAAGAATTAATTATTTAAATATTTAAAGTTTAATTTTTATTCATTATAAAAAAATTGATATAATAAAAATAAATGAAATAACAAGAGAAAAAAATTATACAAAATTTATGTAATTATAAAAGATATAACAAGTTGGACTATGCTACGCATCCAAGTATTTTTTCATCTTAAGTTTTATTCAAGTAGGTTCAGCACCAATAAAAACCACTCTCATTAAAAGAACGTCATTACACGCGCTTTATCTCCTTCTCCTCTCCCGCGCTTCTTCTTCTTTTTCTTTTAAATACACGTATATGCTATCTTCTTCTTCTTCTTTCAAATTCACGTATACCTCCACCTCCACCTCCTTCTTATTCTTCTTCTTCTCCTCCTCTTTCGTTATCGTCATCACCAACAATTGCTAAATTAAATTGAATTGAATGGATGTATGTGTTCTAAATCTGAATTGAATTGATAATCTCTAAATCATAGACAGATGTGTTTTGAATTTGATTTTATATAATAGATTATGTTTCGTTCATTCAGTACTACTATACAATTATTTCACCAAAGCTGTTTGAATTTGATTTTATATAATAGATTATGTTTCGTTCATTCAATACTATACAATTGTTTCACCATGAGTACGTGTTTGGTTCATTATGCAAAAAGCTATTCGAATTTGAATTTATATATGGATAATGTTCATTCATTTATTATTATATAATTATTTCACTATAATAACATGTTCGGTTCATTTCTGTTCTGCACAATTCAAAATTCTTCCTCCTCACCTTCTACTGCTTCTTCATCAGGGAGAGAAGGAAGAAAAGACAAAAAATACAGCAACAACAACAACAAAAGAATGGCGAAAAGGAGAAAACGCTTGAAGAAGAAGGAACGCGAAAAAGAATTGAAGAAGGAGAATGAGGAGGAGGAGGAGGAGGAATGCGAAGAAGAAGGCGAAGAAGAAGAAGACGCTCCATGCGTAAACGAGCGTGAGAAGAAGAAGAGAAAGAAGTGTGAGAAAAGAAGAAAACAGCAAAATACGCGTGACCTAAAATTGCTTGGATTAACTTGGATGCCAAAATTACTTAAATGTAAAAAATATTTCTAACAAGTTATATAATATAAGACAACTTATAATATATGAATTGACTTTTTAAAATAATTTCAGAAACATTTTATTTATTTATTTATTTTGGGTATCCGCAGTTATGCTTGTTAGTTGACTTTTGCAGGATTATATTATATATTGAATTTATATTAAATAAGCGCTTTTTATTAAGTTATATAACTAAATAAGGGCTGCGCTATCCAGAGGTATTTATTACAAGTTTGAATAAGGAAATAATATTATATTATATATGAGAAATAAAGTTAATTAGTTATTTTCATGTTACTCTGGTTAATTAATTCCCAAATACTTCATTGTCGATCGCATGAGTTAGTTATTTGCTAGTTTTTAAGGTCAACATATTTGGTTCTGGATTTTATCTTGTTTTTTTGTTCTGGTCGGGTATTTTTTTTTATATATATACGCCATATGATTGTTATTTGTGGCCTATCTCTTATTGAGAATCTCTTTTAGAAGGAAATATTGTCATTTCTCTTTTGTGTAGTTTTTAACCAAATTAAATAAATGAATTGGTCGATTCAAACCCCACACTAATATATAATAACACAACAAAATAAATAAACAATTTTTCTGACCTACTTTCATTCTCAAATTCCAACTAACTTATAAAGAAAAAGAAAGAAAACTAAAGTACTTGTTTTTCTACCAATAGATGGTGTATATATAATTCTTAATCATTTTAAAAGTAAATTTTGCCGGCTTATCCTAATAAACATTAGTCACGTACTAAACTAATAATAAGCATTGTCAATAACCCAAATTCGGTTAGTTTAAGTTCGCAAATTATACGAGTTGACCCGTTTAATTTGTAAATTCACAAGGAACTTGATTGTGTCACTGCATTGTTGGAATGAGGATTGGGATGTCATTAGGGTAAGGCACACAATTCGTTGTGAGACCAACAACAATTTTTTGCACTCTCAATTAGGCTGGCAATAGGTAGTGTAGGATAGGGTTTGGAACCTACCCTAACTCTACTCGCGAGTTGAAAATTTCATTAAAATTCTATCCTATTCTATTTGCGGGTTAAAAATCTTTAAACCCTAACCCTATCTGCACCCTAAAATTCTAAACCCTATCTTACCCTACCATACCCGCAGAAATATCAAATTTTTTCGAAGTAAATATAAAATTCAATCATTTCGAATTTTATACATATTAATAACATAAAAAATAAAAAACTAATGCTCTAAATTATTAAATTAATTAGCTAGTTTAGTAGTTGTTCACTTATTATAAGTTATTACATAAGGAAGGTTGTGGGTTCAACTCTTACTTCTTTCACCATATACCTAATTTTTATAAAATATGTGTTATATATGAGGTGCGAGTAGGGTAGGGTAGGATACACCCTAAACCCGTACCCTACTCTACCCACAGGCATACCTAGACCATACCGTACCCTACTTACAGCAGGTCGAGTAGCCTATCCTATCCGAACGGGTTGGATCGGATTGAGTATCCACAGGTAAAGTATGAATTGCCAGCCCTACTCCCAATTTGTGGATTCGGATTAAATTGATCAAACCACTGACTGAGTGAATTAATGGTAGTATACTGAATATAATTAAATAAATATAAGAGTATAAAGTTAGAAAAAAAAATATTTATTACCTATCATCATAACACTACACCAATTCTAGCATATGAGGGCAGCTTATTTGTGACGGTTTTTAATAACTATCTAACTAATTAAATCCCGTTTGGCAGCGGTTGTTGTGACAGAAAATAACAAATATTGCCAAATTCATTTTATATAGCAGTAGTTTTATATTAACTATCGCTAAATTTCTCCTAAAATCGCCGCACCGATTGTAGTGTAAGCACTAGTATTTAACAAAAGTAAATCACCAAATTGCAATGGAATAATATAACTATTTTATTTGTTGACTAAAGAGATGAAAGAAAAAACAAAAAAAAAGAGAAATAATTATAACTAATTGTGGCTTCACATGATGATACAACTGGATAAAAATATAAATTTAATGGGGTACATTCAGAAAGAAGAGAGCGAAGAAAAATATATATATTTCTTTTTGGTAATTTAAAAAAAATATTTTATTATATGTTTAATATTAGTAATTAGTTATATGTGATATGATTCCAATAATAATAGCATGCACAAGTCCAAGCACTTTCAAACAAGATGAGCAGTACAAAAAAAATTCATCATTAATGAAAATCCAAAAACTAGGTTCACATTTTGTTCCAGCCCAGTCTTACAAGGCATCTTTCTTTTTCTAATTAATTTAATGTATGTCAAAATTAGTTCTATTATATTGCTAGCTACGCTAGTATTATTATTCTTCTCTCATAATTTAAATATCCTGGTTATTAATTTCCAAAAAAAATTAAGATATACTGAAAGAACAACCTTGTTTTCTCCAAAAAAATAAATTATATATTAATTATATGTGTTGCAATGTGTGATATATTAAGATATCATATTTAGAGTTCAATTTCAATACACGGATAATGTAAAACGTGCAATCACAACTGTTCTCTTAAATTGTTATTATTTATACAGTTAATGTAAAAAATAGTTATTTTTATTAATATAATATTATGTAATTAAATATACATATAAAACAGTTTTACACCGATAATGCATCAAAATTAAATTCAACCGAAATGGAATGATTATTAGTGTGTGTAGCCAAGTAATATTTGTAGTAATTTCCAGCTACTACGGAGACAAAGCCAAAGAGTTGGTGAGATCTGAGGCATTGTAAACTTTGTCTTTGATGAGTTGTTCAAAGAAATCAATTTCTGTTGTCATGTTTGGTGTGGTTTCGGTATCAAAGTTTATTCCATATTCCATATTATTTTGCATCATTTTCCTCAAGTTGTAGGGCACTGCTGATTTTACTCCCAAATACTTAGTTGCATGCATCCCATGAAAATTTTATAATTAATTAAATTATTGTTACATATATAAATATGATGAGCAAATTAATTATTTAATTACTAGCTAGCAAGTACATATAAATATCGCTTAAGAAAACGTGTTAGATGTTCATATACTGACCCAATATTAAGCTTTTGTGATAAATAGTTTCATAGCAAATTAAGATTTGTATATAAATTTGTTGTTTAATGAGAAATTATAACCTAATATTCATATACTAATTTATACAAAATTTATTAGAACCCAATATTCATATACTAATTGATGTTTATTGTTCATAGGCACAATTATTTTCTAAGTATTAGGAAATTAACCTTGGGAGAATCGAAATTTTTTATGTATTAAAAAATATATACGGCAAGTAACCTTGTGTATATGGAGATGGGAATTAATTTATCAGAAATCATGAAAAATATGCAAAATAATATTGAATAGTAACAAGTGTGCACACTATTTATATAATAAGATGAGATACAAATTAAAATAAGAGTAAATATTCTTTTGGATCCATGACTATTAATTTGAAAGACAAAATAATCTTCTATAGTTCAAAAATTTATAATCAATTCTTAATTATCTAAGTAATTGGTCTAGGTTTCTATTACTAGTTAATGTGAGTTGTAACTGATTTTGTCGTGCTTTCAATACGCTCATCAAACAAATCTCTCTCTTTTTTTTCGCTCTTTCTTTTCCTTTGTTTCTTTTTATATTTACATTACATGTAGAAAAATTAGTTATTAAATTAGTTACTCGTATAAAATACATAATAAAGTATCAAATATATAATAAAAATAAGTTAATAATACATCATATATTTATAAATAAATATATAATGATTAATTTAATGAGTTTTTTTTATTTTTTTATGTATTATACACGTTCCACACTAACTTAATTATTAGTTTGTCATATGATCAAGTGAGGGTTAACTATATTTTTTAATACTAATAATACAAAATTTATAGTAATAATAAAAAAGAAGAGATTGAGAATTCTATATATCATTATTTGTCTCATATTGAATATTTTTTGACGAAATATAACATGAAGCGAACTTTAAATTGTTAGGTTATAAAATCTCTGATATCATATCATAAAACTGTTTATACTAAAAATTTAAACTGAGAGATAACTAAAAGCATATAAATAATTATATTTATAAGAATATTTGGTACAAGATGGAAAAAAAATCATGTGTAATTTTACTTTCCTTCCGTTGTGTATCAATATATTAAAAATACTAAGCATATTTAATATAACAACTCCGCTACGTTATCAACAGTATTTTTGCCAACTTCTGCCAACTCTTATTTATAATTGTATTTAATGGAAGTGTCTTTGTAGATGTGTCTAATAAAAATGTCTTTTCCATGACTATGTTTAATAGAAGTGTCTTTATAGATATACTTTTTAGATGTGTCTATTTATATATGTGTTTAAAATATAATAATTAATCATTGTTGGCAAGAAGTTGACAGATAATATGTTAGTACCCTATACTTTTCCTTAATATAAATGTATTTAAAGCTTCACATGATGACATGATCCTATATTAAGTATAGCATGTTTAAGCTAATGTTAATTAGGGCTTTCATATTAGTAAGATCTAGGCTGTTGAAACTTGAAAGAGATTTTAGACTACTAATTAAGTACAATAAATTTTGTTGATAGTAATGTAATCATCAATATAGAATAAAGTAAATAGTCACAATCGCTTGCTCATTAAAAATCATGAGTGGAATCAAGGCTAATGACAAAGCAAGTTCTACTTAAAAAAAAAAGAAGCTGTATTACAAAACCAAACTTAAGAATATACCGAAAAACACAATAAAAATAAGACTCCCAACCTTATTCTTTTTTTTTTTAATTAATATTGGGCAAGTATCTAGGAATTATCCTTAGTCATTCTAGGGTGACTCGTTCAATTTTCAATGGTGTTCTGGATAAGATTTGGAGTAGGCTAGCAAGCTGGAAAAGGAGTTTACTCAATCGGGCTGGTAGACTCTGCTTGGTTAATTCTGTTGCCGCCGCTATTTCCATGTACCAGACGCATGTCTCTATTTTTTCCAAAGGAATCATTAGTAAATTAGAGTCTATGATGAGAAATTTTCTTTGGAAAGGACAAGTTGATGGAAGAGGATTGAATCTTGTTAGTTGGAAGGTACTGGTTACTCCAAAAAAATATGGAAGTTTGGGGATTAGAGATCCTTATTGTGTAAATTGCTCTTCTTGGGAAGTTAGTTTGGACTTTTTTCCAGCAGCCAAACAAGCTATGGGTCCAATTGTTGGATGCCAAGTACCGATCATCTCTATATGACTGTTTTAGTTATCCTAAGAACAAGGACTCTCCCATTTGGAGGTGTCTTTGCAAGGCTTGGAAAGTGTTGAAGGATGGGTTTGCTTGGTGTATTGGAGATTTGAACTAGAATTTTTGGTTTTCTAGCTGGAGGAGAGAAGGACACAGTTATCTAATGAGATGGATTATGTTCACATTTCTGATTCGAATCTCCGGATACAGGATATTTGGTCGGTTGGTAGGTGGCATTTGGATACTCTTTATTCTCCTTTATCTCAAAATCTGAAAGGTAATATTCTCTCTTACAATCCAGATGAACAAGCAGGTCCGAAAGTGGGTTGGTATTGGAGTGGGTCTGCTGCCAAAGTCTATAACTCACGCAATGGTTACTTGTGGTTGTGTAAACAACTGTTTGGTTGGGAGGAGCGGGAGAATTGGTTTTGGCTTTGGCGTCAGCTTGTTCCGGAAAAGCATAAGTTTTTGGCTTGGTTGTGTCTTAAGGAGGCTCTTCCTACTACAAGTTTTCGCTTTAGAAGAGGGATGTCATCATCGGATAGGTGTCCAAGATGTCTTTCTAGCCAGGAATTGGTTTTACATTGTATTCGGGATTGTCCAAAAGCTCAGCTTGTCTGGCATAAGTTGGATATTTCTTGTCATCCTTTGGATTTGAAGAACTGGTTCTTGTATCATAGCAGAAAGCATCCGTTCAAATTCTTTTCGGGACTTTGATGGATATGGCGAGTAAGGAATAATGACATATTTAATCCCCATGAAACTTGGCCTCCAGAAAAAGTGATTTGTCTGGCATTAACCTCAGAAAAAGAGTTTAGGAATATTTTTGAATTACAACGTATGTCCCTTTCCTCTACTCTAAATGGTTTTTGGAATCCCCCATCTATTGGTACTTTTAAGATTAATTGTGATGCTAGTTATTTTGGTTCGGGTGATAGTGTTGGTTTTGCTTGTGTTATTAGAGATTGTAATGGGAGCTGGCAAAGGGGGTGTTTGGGAATGATTGAGAGTTATTTGGAGAGGATATCTCTTAGCTTGGGATGTGGGTCAACGAGATGTTATTTGTGAGACGGATTGTGTGGAAGCATTTAATCTTGTTACTCAAGATGGTTTTGGGTTTATTGATCCATTGGTGCTCAAAATAAGAGATATCATGCATTGGAATTGGCGTGTTGACTTTCGTTTGATTATGAGAGATGCAAACACGGTGGCAGATACTATGGCAAAGATGGCGATGAAGTTACAACTTTCGCATGTGGAGCTTCTTTTACCTTGGGAGGAGTTTAAAAGTAGTCTTAAACAGGACTGCCCCTCTATTTAAGCAATTCTTTGTTTTATTTGTTTTGTTTTTTTTTGTTTAATTTATTTCAGTCACCAAAAAAAATAGCTGAATTCAATTACTCAAAGAATTATGAAATTTATCTTTTATATTTTTTAATATGTTTTGTTGGACCTTAGTTTTCTTTTTTTATGTTGGATCCTCCATTTTCTCGAAATACCTTACCCATCACGAATAGTTTTTGTAGTTTCCTTTTGTTATGTCTCGGCCCAATGTTCCAACCAATTAAAAGGGTCAAGTCCATGACAAAAAAAAAACAGAATTCATGAGGTGGTTGGAGACTCGGTTTGATAACATCTTGTCATCTTGTACTTATGATGAAACTGTTAGATCTATCTTAGCTTTAAGATTTTGAAATTGACTGTACCTGAATTTCCACCATAATTAATTATCGTAATATAAGAAGAGTGATATTTAGATAATTAATTTTAAAAGAGTGATATTTTAATACTAAGTTCTGATAAATGTAGAACATTGGTTAAAAAGCTCTCATTCATTCATGCATGTATAAGAGTTCTGTATCTTGTCACAAAAAAAAAAAAGAACAGGTAAAGAAAATCATGTATGTCTATATATGTGCTCATCCTAGGCCTATATACCAAGACAAGTAATTTACATATATATAATTGAAAATAGAGTAGTTCTATGATCTAGAATTAGAGAAAGGGTTAATCTTGATAACAAGGCCAGGGAAAACATCATCAGGGTCATGAATATGTGGATTTTCTTCAACAATGTAAGGGTCACCACACTTTTCACTTATTGTGTGAAGTGTTTCTCCCTCACCAACCACATATATTTCATCACATACCTTGTTCTTCATCTTGAACTTGTTGTTGAAGTTGTTGTTCAATTCATCACCACCACTACTTGACTCATTCATACTCATCAACACAAGCATTAGTGCAACAAACACACCAATGTTCCAACAAATCTTCTCTCCCTTCATTCTACTTCCCATCAATCTCACTAATACTAATTAATAACAACAACAACTTGGTGCAAACCCTAATTTTGCTTCTTCTTCTTGTTAGCTCAATTTCTTGAATATTTTTCTATAGTGTATATGCATGTATGTATGCTTGTGTGTTTTAGTAAAAGATTCCTCAGTTCTCACAATGCCATATCCTTAATTGGTTTTGGATGAAATTATATATATATGTTAGATTGGATATAATTAAATTGGGAAAATAGGGTTTTCCTCTATCTGGTTGTTGGGGTGGGTGAAGTAGTTTTATGATGTGGAGGGTGTTGAAAATTGAAATTGTACTTTAAGTGAAGTTGGTGATTGTTGTCAAAGTGCAGAGAAAGTTGTATTACCTACTAAAAATTTTAATTAAAAATGGAAAAGAGTTGGTTTAACTAATTTATTAAATGGGTTATTATTTTTGGTTTGACTTACCTTTTCTTATTTAAGTATATGGGTGTCAATCATCTAAGTTTTTCAACTTGTATTAGTAATTTTAACATGCATCACATAATTCATTGAAATTCTAAATATACAAATTGGAAGTTGGATCCACTTAATATTATATATATATTGAAATATACTTTCTATTTACTAATTGATTATCATATCCATATATAACTATATATATGGATAACTTTGCAAAAGTTAAACATGGCTAATTGTTAATGTTAAGCTAAATTATTCAATACCCTCAATAATTAATATTCATTTATGCTAAATGAGAAAGCATAAAATTAATGGTAGGTATGTATCTATTTGATTTAGTAGAATTTGAAATATATTTAGAGTTTAATTTTGATGTATTAAGTTTTAGATACTTATTAATTCGGATTATTAATGTATATATTTAGAAGATTTTTTAAATAATAAAATTAAAAATTATTTATTTTTACTAATGATAATACATAATTGGTTGTCTATAAGTTAAATTTATATAATTAAGTCCAATATTAATGAATGTGTGAACAAAAGAAGGTTGAATCAAATTAAAGCATAAATATAATTTGGAGTAGTTTGAAAGCATCATATTATTAGTAATTGGTTGAGCCTAGCTATAACCGAAATGACTGATAAGGAGGTATATGGAATATATCACAAATAATATTCATCCACCCACCTGTCCTTCAAACTTATTAGTACAAAAAATGATTATATACTAGGCTCTTAATTAAGATATATATAAATAACACCATCAATTTCTCAACCATAATTATAGACAGATTGACTTAGCTTGAAAACCAAAAGAAAGCCCTAAAAGCATCGAATTATACCAACTTAGGAACAACATGTTTTTCTTTTTTTTTTTTTGATGTGGAGGAATAACATGTTGATGTTATGAATCCTATGATTACTTAGGTAAGTTTCAGAAATAGTGAAACATCAAATAGATATATAATACCGGTAACATATACTTAAATAACATAATGAGATGCATTTAGTGATTCAATTTTTTTTTAACTTGTATAATTTTTTTACAATCACAAAAAATATTCCCTAATTATCGTTTGATTTACTGTGAATTTTTAATATAAATCCAAAGAAAATTATTATTACTATCAGATTGTATCCGGAAAAAAAAATTTGACAAAAATATTTTACCGTCGAATATTTTGGATTCAACCCTAACTCTCAGTCATTTTTTGTTGGATTCTTCTAACGCAAATAAATAAATAAATGACGAATGAAATTGCTATTTTGTGGAAATTTTTACTGTAAATTCAATAATAAGGACAAATTGTTTTAATCAAATGGTGTGTTTCAATTAAATGTCTTGTCGCCAGATTTTGAGTAAATTGCTATTTTTATGCACAAAACGCTGATAGATCTACTCATAAAAAAATTATTATTTGTATTCATAAAATTTGGGTTTTATATAATAAAATTATTCAAACACAAAAAAATTACATAAAAATCCTATATTACCCTTATTATAATCAATTTCAACTTTTCAATAACTCAGAACATAGTGCTACCACCTAATGCCCCTGCAACAAATTAATTGCCAAACTCAAACAGACCATGTGGAGAATTAATCGAATTGAGCAATCCTCACCTGAGCCAAACTCTGAGAGGCAGGGGTGAGCTTGTTCTATTTCAGCTCTGTTTCAGTGAGAGAGACGCTAGCTACGGCAGTTGTTCTGAAAGTTTGGCGACTGAGAAGCTGATGATGATGGAGACGTCGCCGACAGCTCATTGAAGTATAAGAGAGAGTGAGAACAGGGGTTAAGTTAGGGTTCGGTGGGGGAGGTATGAGACTAGTGAGTGGCTCGCTGGCGGTAGTCTGAACCGAGAGAAAGAATGACTGGGACAGTGAGGGTGGCTTGGGTTCGTCGAAGATGATGGAGACGACGGTGGTTCGCGGCAGTTCTGACGGCTATAAGTGCGGGCGATGATAATGGCAGGGCTGTGATGGTGGTTTAAAATAGAAGAATGGAAGAAAAGGAGAAGGAGAAGTGAATTAGGGTTCAATGGTTTAAAACAGATGGCAAAAGAGACAGAAAGAGAGAGAGAGCTTGCCGCTGTTTTGGTTTGCAAAGGGGCGACAGTGGTGGCGGCTGCCGCAGTGCCCCATCAGTAGCACTGGTTCGGTGATGAGGAGAAGATAACCACGGTAGGTGATGGTGGTTGACGGTGAAAAGAGGAGAGGCGGGGCACTGCGACTCTAGGGTTGCTGGTGGCGGCGAAGTAGGGACTGGTGCAAAGGTCCTCTGGTCGGTGAGGGCGAGACAGGGAAGAAGAGGAGGAGAGGTGGCCACAACGGAAGGAGGACGACAACGGTGGTCGTTGATGCTGGAAGCTGCAGGAACCGAAATAGAGGCCGTGATATTTGTCACGGAGGAGGAGAGGTGCCTTGTATCTGAAAAAATTGCTGCTAGGATTAATTGAAAATCAATTGATTATTGGTGAGAGATGGAGAATGGTATTAGTGGTGGTGGTGATGGTAGTAATAAAGTGATAAGCAGATTAAGATGATGGAGTGGTTAGTGGAGAGGGAAAAGATGATACAGATGCTGATAAGAATAATTTAAGATTTTTATGTGATTTTTTAGTGTTTGGATAATTTTGTTGTATGGAACTCATACTTTAAAAATACAAAAGGTATTTTTTTTTACGGATAAATCTGTCAACGTTTTTAACTTTTATGAAAAAAAAATGATAGTTTACTCTAAAAAAATAATCTTAATATTTAAATTTGCAAGCAACGAGTAAGACGTGAAATTTACCAAAAAAGAAGATCAAATAATTAATAAGAAGCGCCATATATGAATTTGAACGAAATAGTCAAATAATAAATAATTATTACAGAAGTAATTATTGAATAATTTTCTGTAAAGTTCCAACAAAATTTAAAACTACTTGTAGTGGTAGGTCTAATGGAGGTAGCTATTAATGTTGGCATTGACAAATAAAGATAAAGGTTCCATTGCTTAGGAAACAAATCTTAAGACCAAGACCTATATGAAAATATCATATAGCAATACTCCTAACTATGATTAGTGAATAATTAAGGGTGCTTATTATGGGATAAGTTCTTTATATATGTTTTCTTTTAACTTTCTACCCAAAATGGTCAACTATTGTATAATAATATATACACCAAAATAATCTTGATTTAAAAGAAATATAAAAAATAAAAAAACCTTTATTTAGAAATGGTTTGGTCTTCCATAAAGCTAGGATAAGGATACATACAAATTCAAATTTAGAAAGAAAATAAGCTTAAATGTTTGGTTCATCAAAATTGTGATAATAATTAATATTTATGGAACAAATTTTAATTATTTAAATGATCAAAATTTAAATATTTATGTCAAATTTAAATATTTATGTATCCTTATCAAAATTGTGATAAGGATACATAAATATTTATCCAACAAATTTTAATTATCAAAGAAAATTTTGAAACAACTTTAAAAATATATATTTTATGGAACATTTATCATAAAATAAAACCTATTTTCCCAACTGCTAGTGCAGTGGTTGAAGATGTGTTTCAATTTCAAAATACACATTAAATATTTCTAATTGTAACCATATTGATAGGTTAATGGAACTTGGATGAAAATGACATTATCACAATTTAGGGTATCCCAATTAATTAACTCTTCCATAAGCATCGTTGACTCCATTATTATTCTAAATCTTGCATAATATTATACTTGAACTAAGACTATAATTTAATTATATGCTCCAATTGTTTTATTAGTTCATCGCAATTAGAGCTAGATTCTGTTAGAATAATTAGCTGCAAATTTTGGGTTTGAATCTATAGTACTCATTATTAATAGTTATAGTTACTATTTACTAAAGGCAAGAGCTTTTAAAAATTTATGACTAGTCTGAAAATTCTGTTGAAAGTTGTAACAACTTTCTTTTGTAGGTAACCTACTTATTGTTTAAGTAATCTATTAATTATTATGTTCATATAAAAAAAATTAGTTACTGAATCAGTTATTATATATTTATATATAAATATATTATTTAATTTAACTTATTTTTAATATATTTTTTATTTTAATATGTATTTTATATAAATAACTATTTTTTAATATATATTTTGTATAATTGTATATTTAAACACAAATACACATGATGATTAATTTAATTAGTGTCTAAATTTTTGTATACGCATAATATTTTTGTAGTTAAATATAAGTGCAACAAAACCAAAATGATGACCTTAAACAATATTTTTGCAATAATTAATTAAGTGGTTACCTTAGCCTTGACATTTTCTTTATTTATATTTTTCTATTAATTTCGCAAACACTCAAATAATAATGTAAGTGTCATTTTTTTTTATTTGATTGACCCTAAACAAATATTAATTTAGAAAAAAATCACTAGAAGTCATTACATACATTAAGATTCATTGTCACATTAAAACTCAAAAGTGATTATTAGCTCATCTTTGTGTTAGAATCCAAAATCCTCATGCTTCAATTAACTTGTGTCAGAAAGGAAGTAGTTCCAATTATTAATTTGTATATATGCCTATTGATTGATTCTTCATAGAATCATGATTTCATGAGTCTTTCCTTAATAAAACGAAGAACTTCATCAACATTCACCGTCCAAGCAACTGAAACTGGGGAATAACCTGTCCATGGGTTACTTGTATTCCATCTGCATGTAAGAAAAAAAATAAAAAATTTATCATAAAATTAAAAAAATAATGATATTTGTACTTATTTTGTATCTTATATTAGGTCAACTTACACTTCTATCTCTAAATAAGGACTCAATTCAAAGTGATCAGAAATTGAGTTGACTTAATCTAGATGTAATGAATGAATTATTTAAATATTTTTTTTAAAATGGGAGTTATTATTTTCCTTGTTTGTCTAGTATTCGAACTCCGATACTTACTTAAGCAGACAAATAAACTGACCACTCGACCAACCCAAATTAGTTATCTTTGTTACTATATGTAATTCTATTTAAATCTTAAATTATAAACCCTAAAATTTAAAAATTTGTGACTCTGTAGGTGCAGGCCCAATTGAAGGCCCACTCTATTCAAGTGTATACTAGTTTTAAATTTGATCATATTTCAAGACCAGAAAAAAAAATTTGATCATACTTTTTTAGTCCTAGGTCCATAATTGTATGTCCCTCACAAATGCCTTGTGTCTCTACTCTCATTACTCCCTTCTTATAAGTAAATAAATTTGGTTGCACAAGTGCCACAAAAGAGACAGGGTCATGTAGGAAAATTCCTGAAACCACAGAACAAAATAAATAAATTATTAATAAATAAATTAAAAATATATTGTCCCTTAAAAAAATTCAAAACAAAATATTTTTGTGAATTTACCATAGAAACCATCAGAATTAACATGCCAATCCCTATAGAATTTGCACATGTTACTCAATAAATGTGCATACTTTCCTCTGGATTCCTTCAATTCAAGGAGGTCAGCATCTGAAAAGTGATAACTATATATTGATCCATACAAATTAAATTGGAGAAAATAAATTATATATTGATTATTGTGATTTATGATCCCATCACCTGTGAATTTGATTTGGGTTGTAATGTTTAATCCAACAACAACAATGTTAGCTCCAGAAGTAAACACAATATCTGCTGCT
This sequence comes from Arachis duranensis, assembly GCF_000817695.3. Lineage (NCBI taxonomy): Eukaryota > Viridiplantae > Streptophyta > Magnoliopsida > Fabales > Fabaceae > Arachis > Arachis duranensis. Next base: position 92,540,485 of record NC_029773.3, on the reverse strand, counting down.
TCTGGGTCTCCATAGATCTTCAAATAATTAAATAGAATAAGGAGGATATGAAATTTGACCAAATTAACTTTTGTGTATTTTATTTTTTATGATGATTTACCTATAAATACCTATTGCATTAATAGACAATATGAAAAAAAAAATTATACTTATGAAAAAAAAATTTTAATTACTCTATTGGTCTCTATAGTTTTGCGAAATTTTCAATTACGCCCATATACTTTTTTTCCTTTTAATTGAGTCTTTGCACCATTTTTTTTTCAATTGAGTCTCCTACACTTTTTTTTCTTTGAGTAAAGTATCGTTTTTGTCCCCAACGTTTGGGATAAGTCCTATTTGTGTCTCTAACGTTTAAATCGTCTTATTTGTATCCTTAACGTTTATAAAAGTGATTCAATGTTATCCTACTATAAATTATACTAACAAATCAGATTATATTTCTCAATTATTCTCACTTGGATGTATTCATTCTCAAATAGGTCTCACTTGGATGTGTTCGATTTTAATATTATACCCACTATTTGTGTTTAGATTCAATTATGTCCCTAGAAAAGTGAATTATGTAAATGTTGTAAGAATTAGTTTCAACTTTTGATGAGCTATTTTTCGGAGTGGATTATCGATTCTATCCCAAACATTTGTATTCTAACTTCAATAAGAGATTTTTAAAATTCAAACTAAAACGTTCATGATGTGTAATTGAGGGCAGGATAACATTGAATCACTTTTATAAACGTTAGGGATATAAATAGGACGATTTAAACGTTAGGGACACAAATAGGATTTACCCCAAACGTTGGGGACAAAAACGATACTTTACTCTTTTTCTTTTTATTTGAGTCCCTGCACCAATTTTTTTTTAGTTGGGTCCCTATATAATGAAGCCAATTACTACTAAGAGGGACCTAATTGAAAAAAAAATTGGTGCAGAGGACCTAATTAAAAAAAAATATATAGGGACCTAATTGAAAATTTTACGAAACTATAAGAACCAACAGAGTAATTAAATCGAAAAAAATTTGACCGAGTATTGGCATATAAGCAAAAATAACGAATTTTTAAATTTATTAATTAAAAAATAATCTAAATATATGAATCTTATATGAATCTGATGAAATGGTCGTATATAATTATTTATGTTGTTAGTGCATCAAAATTAAACTCTAAAAATTATAGATATAATATATGATCACTCACATTTGCTTCTGCAGCAGGATTAACATTTCCTAAGGCCAAAACAGAACCACCAAGAACAACTATTTTCTTCACCTTGCTTGCAAAAGAAGAATCCCTTTTGATGGCCTGAAAATAAAAAGTTAATTTTTAAAAATAAAAATAAGCATTCAAAGGCAATAAAAAAAAATTCACTAGTTAATGACTTATCAATAATTACCAAAGCTAAGTTTGTTAAAGGTCCAAGTGCTAGAACAGATACTTGGCCAGGATATTCTGAAACTTTCTCCACTAAAAATTCAGAAGCAAACTTATCAATTTTCTTAGCTTTTGGTGGTGCCAAGAACATATTTCCCAATCCATCAGAACCATGAATTGAATCAGCAACCCTAGGAATTCCACCCTTTTATCATAATATAATAAACCATTATTTAAGACAAAAAATAAATAATAAAAATAGGACATGATGTATTAATACAAACTATATCTCACAAATATATAATAATGTTACCAAAGAAAAAAAGGTTTCAACCTTAGTATTCAAAATTCAATAAAAGACTTAATATTATCAAATTGGTGTGATATTTCATTTTCACTTAAATTTGGAAAAACAAAAAGGAAAATAAAATAAAATAATTATACAAATTATATTATGCAAACCTAAATAGATGTCTGAAGGATGAAGCCTATATATCAAGCTGAAAACTCAAATGCAGTCAATTTTACGTGAAATTGATAGTTGGGAGTTGTTAAATGATTTGACTGATTTAATTAAATTTTCATCTAACGGCTCTCAACTATCAACTTTACATGAAGTTGACTGCACCTGAGTTTTTACCATATATCAAGGGTTTTAGCGTGAGTATAAAATTTGATCCATAAACTTAATTATATATCCCTTTTGAAATTCCAATCCAAATATATGAATTATAAAATATAATTAATCACCTTAAGTGGTTCAGGGCTGCCTTCTGCTACTGGAACATTTTGATGTCCTGCAAGCTCACACTGCACAATTTTGTTTACTATCAAAAATATAATTAATTAATTATATTGGTGAAATTTATAGTGACTATTATTATGGTGGTTATAGTGCTTACATAAATTTATAACACTTAAAAAAGTATTACTAAAATTAAAGTAATATTTTTTTACCTTTTTATGATAATATTTTTTTTAAAACTAAAAAGTAGTTCTAAATATTAAAAAATATTACAAAACATTATGATATAAGCCACTATAACATGCACCTTATATTATGATCTGCTTCAGAATTATTAGAGGCTGAAAATAAATGAAGACATACCAAAAGAAGAGCATTGTGTGTGGCACCTTGTGTAGTAACATTACCAAAAATGGTGGTCATGCCTATGATCTCCACCTCTGGACTCTCAAATGCCATCATAATTGTAATGCTATCATCTTCATATTTAAAAAAAAAAGGGGGCCAAAATTCATCATGACAATTATTTGGAGAGATTCTTATAATATTATAATTGGTCTACCAACTGTCAACTTCAAAAATAATTCTATTATTTACTTTTTTACTTATAAGCACACCATTGTTATTTTGGTCTAAGAATTTGACATAAGAAATCTCACTAGTTTATTGGATCAATCAAATTATTTATAATCATACATATAAATTTACGTTGTACTATGGTGGAAGTTTTTGCTCAAATCATGATTAGAAATTTTGCAAATTTTTAATCGAAACCAAATATGCTACTACATCGTCAATCTAATAATAAGTGAGTTGTGTAGTAAAATATCTTTTCCCCAAAAATTATATATCATTTGCTAATATTTATGAAATATTAATTTTGAGTAGATATATATAGAAGTTAGGGAATGAACTCACCAATTCCGGGGTCAGTATCAATGATGAGCTTCTGGGGTTCATGGAGTAGAGAATTCGCCATGGGAGTTGGTAAGAGATTTATGATAATTTGTGAAGGAAAGTGGGAATGATTTGTATGTGTGTATCACAAAGCAAAATGAATATATATATTGTAGTGACATTTATAATTAAAAAAAAAGGTGAAAAGAAAATGAGGATGTATTGTAGTGACAAAGTTAGGCACTTAGGTCACTAGCCTTTTATTTTATTTTCCTTTACAGACTTTAGATCAATCATGTGAAGATATGTTAGTTGTTGAATATTATGATGCTGCTTTCAAATCTCTATCAAAATATGATTTAATATTAATATAATTTATGGACTTAACAAGAGGTTAGATTTATGTTTAAAATTTTAGAGAAGATAACATAATGTTATATATATTTGTAAGGTTTAATTATTTTTTTGTCCTTATAGTTTTACTGAATTTTTTATTAGATTTATATACTATTTTTAATTTTATAATTAAGTTCTTTGTAATGTAAAAAATATTAGAGTTAACTGAATATTTTTTCGTAAATTAAAAGTATTCATAAATAAAAATTTATTTATTCTTTTTCACGAAAAAAACATTAAAATTGCTACCCGAAAAGGAAAAGTTTTTTTTTCGTCTTGAAATGGAAAAGCTTTTAACGTATTAATATCTTGAGCTGGTGACAGTATGGGCTTTGTCAGCATTCAACAAATCCTCTCTCTCTCTCTCTGTGGTTTTTTTAACGATAAGACAACGAACTTTATCTGAATTTCAGAAGTTTAATGATAATCTTTCCCCAGAAAAGATACAGCTTTTACATTAAGCTTCTTTATTTTATTTTTTCTTAAACTAATATAAGCTTTTCTTTTGATTCTCAAGCTTTACTAAATTTGATGATGTGATTAATTTACACATAATAGAAGCATAAAAGTGAAACAACTCATTCATCAAGTTGAAAAGTCGAATATCTTGTAACATATAATTCAATCTAATTTAGATTAATTTTGACGCAAGTGTAGCGAGTTTTATATTTATTTGTAACTTTTTAGACGATTATAGTAATAGTAAAAAGAAATTCTTTATGGGATAGTTATACATAATTAGATGAATGACTATTTCTATGATCATCATGTGGGAAAAAAAAACTTTATACAGATAACTCAAGGATCATATTCAAATTAAATTAATTTTGTTTTGTGGCCAAAATACAAAATGTATAGGAGTTTTATTTAGATTTGTTTTTTTTTTAAACTGCTTTATTTTTGGCATAAGCTTTCTGGCCGTTCCATGCCAAGGATGACTTGGAAGATAAGAATTAAATCTAATTACGGATCCTTGTTGTGTCATAATATTTGGAAAGGAATTAAAAAATGATAGTACAAATTATCAATTTTTGTTTTGATGCCAGCTGAGAGCCTAAATGATCCTACAATCCAATCCCACTTGAAATTATAATAATATATAATGAAGCAATAATTTAGACAGCGAATAATTATCTTGAGTGAACCATAGTTTAACATTGTCCATGTGCGATCTGTTTTAATTAGTTTATTAAACTTGGTGTTGAACAAAAAAAAAGTTTAAAAATGATTATTTATATATGATCTTTTCCACAGAGGTTATGAGGTACGAACATTATTTTATATGAACAGAAAATCAGAAGAAACTATTCAAGATTTCAAGGTGATTTGAATGTTAAAATATTTGTTAAAAGGAGAATGTACAGATGGGGAAATGCTTATCATAAGTTAGAAGAAATCTTTTTTTTTTTTTACTCTTGCGATAATTTGATGCCATGAAGTGGGAGAGTGGATGATGAGCATTTTAGGTAACAATGTTGTGAAATGTTTCTACTTTCTAGATTCTTTTTGGGGCATATGATGCTTACAAAAAGGAAATAAATCAATAAATAAATACTATAAAATAAACTTTTGTGATGATTTGATTCCATGAGGTGGAAGAGCTGCGAGCTTCTTGGAGCAAGACACTTGCAACGAAAATTAGATCCAAGACATGAATTCAAAGGGAAAAAATAATTTATACAAAAGAAGGAGAATTCTAAATACCCAAATGCCTCAAAGTTCAGGGTGTTCCTCATGATCAAAGAAATAAAAAGCAACACTTTTTCTTGTCACAATTTTGGTTGAGTAAAACCCCTTTAAAGCATTCCTAGAACTACAATTCAAGTGGCAAGATAAATAATGATTGTCAATGTCATTTGTGACTACAATGCACACAGGAAAACTTGCTTGGTTCAATTCAATATAATTTTAGTTACCTTTTCGAAGGGGTTTCTCCTTAATTGTGTAATACATAAACACTCTGCATCTCTCATCAGTTTTTAGAGTTGGGAGAGCCAAGGACATTCAAGGGTGTCTTTGCCTGGCTACCCTTTGCGCCACCGGATGCTTGGCCAGCAGAGCCCCTAGCATGTGCTGCCTCCGCTGCTACCATTGATTTCTTTATCTGTTGAACATATAACAAATAAACAAAATAATAATTATAATAATAATAATCACAACTATTCATCTAACAGGTAAAAAATATAATTACTAGATTAAAGTGAAAGAAAGAAAAAACACTTACAGCCGCTAGTCGCTCCTTGTGAATATCACTTGCAACCTGCAAAAGCAGGATAAGTACAAGTCTAGAATTTGACATTCAAAAGTGTATATATACACAGAAATCCAGAATCACTTGCAACCTGCAAAAGCACGATAAGTACAAGTCTAGAATATGACATTCAAAAGAGAGACTGACAAACTACCGGTCTTTTGTAGCTTTTAATTTCATCACCAAATCCAGAGTGTCATATTCCAAGTTTTCTCTACAAAGACGAAGATGTGGAGTTAAATGTGAAATGTGCTGAAACCAAACTCTGAGCAAGAAGCAATTTTCTAATCACTAACCTAGATGTAAAAGTATGTCTTTTGCTTCCAATGTTGTTGATTTCCGATGCTTAGCTAGGGAGCAACCAGATTTTGTTATCTATTGAAAGGATAGAAAATCATTAGTCCAAACCTTATAACTAGTATTAAGGAGAGGGAAATGAATCAAGATAAATGGATCATCTGAAAAAGACAAGATTGCTTGTGTGGTTAGTTTATTTCTATAAATATGTAATGCAAAACCAAATATCTGATCTACTTTCATGTGCATATATCGTAGAAATCTTGTACAACTCCTGGTTCAAGTAAATGAGATGGAAAAATCAGCTTTATAGAGAAACCAAAGAACAATAAATAAATAAACAAATAAATCAATAATAACAGACAGACTTGACAAATTTTATTGAATTGCAAAAATTTGGACAAAGTTTTCCAACAGTTCACTGAACACAATTAAGTTAAAGGTAATTTACTCACAGACTCTAGAAAATTTTCTGCAATATCGACAGGAATGTCTGCGACATCAGGATCCAACTTTTCAGCTGGATCAACCTGCCAATAAAGTACAAGTGTAAATATAGGAAACAAAAGTAACACATTCATGAAACTAGGGATTGAACAGCCAAACAGATTAAAAGTAAAATTATCAAAATTGAACTGCCTTGTGCCATATTGCATTCCGTAATTCAAATTTTGACTTATCCGCTGAACAAATCAGAGAAGCATTGCAGACCTGACTGACTATCTCATGGATGCTTCTTTTGCAGAGAACACTATACAAGGTTCATCAGTATCCACAGTAGCTAATCTACTTTGAATTCCTGGTTGAGCTGCAGCGGATTGAGCAGCCACAAGAGTTGAAGGTTTCTGATTTCCTGGGACCTGTAGCCTTGTAACCTGCTGCTGCTGAGGGATATGTGGAGCCCTTGATGGGGGAACTTGTTGCCCAAAATGCTCCTGTGATTGATTAGATGGCAAAGATGGCTGCGGCTGTGATGCTGCTGGTGTAGACTGCTGCTGCTGAGGAATGTGAGCCCTTTGCTGCAAGGACGCTGGTGGGTTTACTTGCTGCGGGTGCTGCCTATAAGAAGAGGTCGGCAAAGGAGGCTTCCCCTGTGGTCCAGATGACAACCACGGCTGATTAAGTGACTGCATACTTTGAGGTACACTTGGAGATGGTGTTGCAGGTGTTCCCACTGATGAGGTTCTTATTAGTCCATGCCCTTGGAAGCTCTAAAGAAAACAAGACAAATTGCAAAATCACTGACCAATATTATTTTTCTGTATGTTTTACATACAAAGCTCAGGCATTGCAACAGAAGACATATGAAGTGAGAAATCCTCTTAAATAACATGAGTTGAAACAGCTAAAAGAGATATTCTTATTCTTAATATAAAGCTATACGCACACTCACAAATCACGGTAGTACAATATCAATCAGTTGCTTATATTTTGAAGCATATCACACTCCTCAAAACCCATTGCCACTATCTCTCTGACTAGAAAAAGCAAAAACTATCAAAACAAATAAGCGAAAAGCATACAAGCATGCTTAAAGTCATAAAATTCACTTTTACAAAGCTGCAGAGGAATGTAGCGAAAAAGCAAAGACTAACTTGCGAAACAGTAGTTGGACTGTTCTGTGCAGGGGGCGGTGGTCTGAGAGATGATTGAACAGGTCTCTGTTGATGTGCAGGTATCCCACCTGGCCGCATTTGTGATCCAGATCCAAGCGAACCCAACATTCCCATTCGTTGCATTGGTGGTCTCACCTAAACATTTCAAACAACTAGTGGAACAGAATGGGGCACATTTAGATCAACTTCCTAAATACGGAAAGGGGAAAAGAATCTTTTAATATAAGTAAAATGCAGGAACTCAAGCTCAAGCAACTCTATATGCTCCCAGAAAAGCAAGAGCTCATTGTTTCCTAATTCTACTTTTGTGAAATTTATCCAACTAAACTCCCCAATCTATATCCAGTGACTATTTCCCATTCTAAGTTTGATTGTTTTTCTACAAAGAGATTGAATCAATCCTTTTGAGTGTTTAACTACCAAATAACCAAATACATTAGCCCTTAAACAGGGTTAATATGATACTATCTCTAATTATTGAGGACTACACTTACGAGTTTTGATCTTGCCAATGACTAGTGTATTCAAAGTTGTTCTATTCAACTACCACTCAATACTAAGTACTAACTACTCAACCAATCCTTTAACTGTTCGATTAATAACTAACAAGCTAACTATAACTAGTTATGTGCCTATAAAATCAATAAAACAGCATTGATTTCACAAAGATTCTACACCAAAATTTCCAAACAGTTGGGAGAAAAATTGGGGCATATACCTGAGAAGATGCATTATTGGAGGCAGATTCTCCGACGCTAACTCCGGTTCGGTCCAAACCACCGAAATGCTGACCAAAGGAAGAGGAAAATGGCGGAGGGTAAGGGCTCTGGTGGTGCTCGGGCACACCGATCGCCATTCCGCCACGCGGAGCGGTAGAAACGGACGGAAAGGCAGAGGATTGCGAAGGAGGAGGAGCAGCGGCAGAGGAAGATGGAGGGAGTGACGAGAAGTGAGAGAGTGAGGCTGATGCTGCTCCGGGGGTTG
>NC_029773.3:92530697-92531835 GCF_000817695.3 Arachis duranensis | reverse complement strand
GGACCGGAGGTTGAGGATTCATGGTGGTTGATGCAGCTGCAGTTACCCGAAATTGAATTTCAGAAACATTAAGACTATTGATACACCACGAAATATGAATTATTAATTTTTGTTATTATTAATATTATTAATAAAAAAATATAAATAAACAATAATACTGCTGAATAATGTGAATAATAGAGTTAAAAAAATTAATCTCAAATTTAATTAATGATATAAATAATTAATATCTAATAATAATCAAATTTAGAATATATTGTTCATGTTTTTCAAGAAATTAAATAAATAAATTTTATTCCATTAGTATTCATAATTTAATTTATTTTATTTGTAGATAAAAAAAATCTAAACCATGTTTGACATTATATATGCACCAAATATGCATGCAGATATTATATTGAGTAATTATTCCAAGATATCTTAATTTCTATCTTTATTATTCTTTGCCAAAGCCCAAACTTAATTTCTATCTTTATTATGATGTGCTTTATGATTCTGTAAAAATTAAAATACACACGTTTTAATTTTTATAAAAAAGTAAGTCTTATCTCTTAACATTTATATTTAAATAATTTAGACACAATTCATTGTCATCATATAATTGTCTCATATCATTAGATTTAAATTTAAATTATTGGTATTTATTTAAAGTGAACTATCTAATAAATCAATTCAAATTGTTTCACTTATTTGATTATTTCTATTTTTTTAGACTTAACTTAAACTTTAAATAATTAAATACCAATTTTCAATTAAGATATAATTGGCCTAGATAATAATCTTGACAAAGTTATCTTTATAAAAGATAGCCAACTTAATTGTATCTTGACAAAATTATCTTTACAAAAGATAGCTAACTTAATTGTTAAGGTATGCTCTATAATTTATCTAGTTAATGTATTATTTATTACTATTTTACTCGATTTGTATAAATAATAACATATATAACTAAAAATAACTAATTGTTCTATTCATTTTATCTTTTCAAATTGAAATTTAAAAAGTTGTTACAAACGAATTTAGAGTTTAAGTTAAATTTTAAATTGGTTATTTTAAATTAGACACATTCATTTTTCAAAAATTCAAAATCATTAAAAAAAATTCATAAAAAATTCACACCATATGATATCTTGTTTGT
>NC_029773.3:92510527-92527815 GCF_000817695.3 Arachis duranensis | reverse complement strand
ACGTTTGGTAGATCAACTGCTCGGAGCAAGCACATATTGGAGTTGATTCATTCTGATGTGTGGGAATCGCCGGAGATGTCCCTAGGAGGAGCAAAATATCTTGTATCATTTATTGATGATTACTCTAGGAGGCTATGGGTGTTCCCGATCAAGAAGAAGTCAGACGTGTTTGCGATGTTCAAAGAGTTTAAAGCAAAGTTAGAACTTGAATCTGGAAAGAAGATCAAGTATTTAAGGATAGATAATGGAGGAGAATATGTCGATGGCGATTTTCTAACATTTTGCAAGCAAGCAGGTATTCAACGGCAATTCACAGTTGCATATACGCCTCAGCAAAATGGTGTAGCAGAGCGAATGAATCGGACTCTCCTAGAAAGAGCACGAGCTATGTTGCAAACTACAGGTTTAGCTAAGTCTTTTTGGGCAGAAGCTGTTAAAACTGCCTGTTATGTGATAAATCGGTCACCATCAACTGCAATTGGGTTAAAGACACCAATGGAGATGTGGCAAGGTAAGCCACCTAATTATTCTTCTTTACATATATTTGGTTGTCCTGTGTACGTAATGTACAATTCCCAGGAAAGAACAAAGCTGGACCCAAAGTCTAGAAAATGTATATTCTTGGGTTATACTGACGGAGTTAAGGGGTATCGCCTGTGGGATCCCACTGCCCGCAAGGTAGTTGTCAGTAGAGATGTGATATTTGCAGAAGATGAATTGCAAAAGGAACAAGAAAATGACAGCACTGTTAAAGATATAACCACTGTTCAAATAGATGAAAAATGTAGAGAAGGTGATCTTTCTGAAGCAGAACCACAACATGAAGAACAAGAAGCAGAGGCCAATGACATAGAAGTTCGTCGATCCACTCGACAAAGAAGAACACCATCATGGCACTCAAATTATGTTTTGACAAACCATGATGCATATTGTCTTTTGACAGAAGATGGAGAACCAACAACTTTTATGGAGGCTATGCGCAATCCAGATGCTTCTATGTGGATGACAGCAATGCAAGAAGAAATTGAGGCATTACATAGGAACCATACCTGGAAACTTGTTGAACTTCCAGCAGGTCGGAAAGCCATTGGTAACAAATGGGTTTACAAGATCAAACGAGATAGTAATGATCAGGTGGAACGATATCGTGCAAGATTGGTTGTCAAGGGATATGCTCAGAAAGAAGGTATTTACTTCAATGAAATATTTTCTCCAGTGGTGAGACTAACTACTATTAGAGTAGTTTTGGCTATATGTGCTGCATTTGATTTACATATAGAGCAATTAGACGTAAAGACTGCTTTTCTTCATGGAGAACTTGAAGAAGAGATATATATGCTCCAACCAGAAGGTTTTGAAGAAACTATTCACAGAAATAGAGTAAAAAATTATCGCGACACATTTTTTGATCCAATCTAACAATTTATTTTAAAATCCCAGCATCCTCATAATCTCTCAAGGCCACTCAACTCTATCATACACTTCGGTTTATGTCTAATTTTAGAGTCAAATCATGTTGATCATACTTCTTATTTTCAGAAAATACATGAATTTATAAGTATTAGTATGTTGTCACTATTCAATATGTTCTTGATGAAAATACTTTGAGAATTACTAATCACTCTGTTTATTACAAATTGTAATTTGTGCATTAAAATCTTTGAGATAATTTTGTAAAAAACACTACTAAGACTTATAAACTTAATTTAAGTCATAAGAATAATATTATCAGTCTTTAAAATGAGGTATATGTAAAAAACTTTTAAAATTTTATCTTTCACAAAGAAGCTTTTTATTGCTGCTGCCAATGCATTTATCTTGATTGTTTTTCAAAAATATTAAAAAAAATTTGTTGTGAATCCATTATCACCAAAAATTGAGAAGAAGTTTATAAAAAACATAACTGACCTAACCTCTTGCTCAGCAACTGATAGGATTAGCATACGATTAATGGTAGAACTGATCTTAATAAGAATATCTTGTATCTCTTCAGTGGGATCCCTCAAGTTAGTAGAGGAGAAAAGCAAAAAAAAATAATTTTGAGCAATTGAAGCAATTTTCTCTGTATTCGAGCTAGAGTTTCCTTTCTCACCTTCTAACAAGTGAATTTTGTTCTTACGATTTCTTGCTTTGAACTTTGAATGGAAGAATTTTGTGCTTCTCCTTTTAAAATCTTTTCTCGTGCTCCGGCTCATCTTCTATCTCCTCGCACCTCCACTGTTACCGGGTTGGTTTATTCATTTTTATCCGTTTCAACAATTAATTTCTTCTTTAATTTCACAATTATGATTTGAGAGTTTGTATTGGTACATTATTGCTGCCACTCCACTACCTTGTGAAAATTAGTAAAGCTAATTTTAGAAAATATATAAATAAATAATAACTAAATAAAATGAGAGGTAATAAACAATCTTAGTTTATAACCTTAGGATTTTAATGGTTGAAAAAGAAAAGAATTATATACCTCTAATTGATGGATGGTTCATATTGAAGAGACTCACCTATAAATTGAGTTTTTCTTTAATTCATTTCAATCAAGTCATCCAGATAGAATAACATAAGATTTCTTTGAGTAGTTTTCTCCTATATTATATAGAGAGAAGTGTGTTCTCCTTTTGTCAAGAGAGAGTGTTATTGTAGTCTCCTTGTGAGAGAGAGAAGTAGTAATTCTCAAAGAAAGTTATTCAATTGTTTCCATATTTTATACAAATTTCTAATTTTTCATCTCTATATTTTGCTGTGTCATTTGTCTGGTACCTAACAATAATAACATATATAACTAAATATAATTAATCTTTTTTATCAAAGATAAGAAATTCGAATCCGCAACCTCTTAAATAAGTATGGAAAAATTATGTCATTTGAGCTATAACTCATTGGCTAAATGTAATTATTCTTGTTCTATTCATTTTATCCTTTTAAATTAAAATTTAAAAAGTTGTTACAAACCGTTTTAGAGTTCAAATTTCAATTTTTAAATTAATTACTTTAAATCAGACACCGTCATTCTCTGAAAACTCAATCATAACAAAAAAAGTTCATAGAAAACTCGAGAACAATCAAAGAATTCCAAAACAATGGATAACAAGAGAAAAGATCAACCTTCATCAGCCTCCACCAACTACCACCACCGCCGCAATGTGAAACCGAAGCCCAATCCAGAGCCTCAAGATCCAGAAATCAGAGAATTGCAGACACTCCCTCTCTTCCCTACCGGACCATTATTCCAATCTTCACCTTCTTCCAATCATTCACAGGATCCAGAGCTTTCATCACCACCACAACCACCACCGGCACCGGCCGTCGTCGACGACCTTGACATAGTCATCACTCCTCCCTTTCCATGGGCCACTGATCGTCCGGCGAAAGTCCACACACTCCAATATCTGAAACAAAACAAGATCTTAACAATCAAAGGAGACGTTCAATGTGGAAGCTGTCGCAAAAAATTCGAAATGGAGTTCGATTTAAAGAAAAAGGCTACAGAGCATGGAAAGTTCTTGAAGGATCACAGAGCTTCCATGCATAGTCGCTGTCCAAAAGAGTGGATGAATCCGAATTCGATTGCATGCAAATTCTGCGGCCAAGAAAAAAGTGTGAAGCCTGTTATTGGAAGTTGGAAGGATCACTCCATTAATTGGTTGTTTCTTTGGTTAGGTGAGTTCATAGGGTTTTGCACTTTAGAAGATTTGAGGTATTTTTGTAAGTACAATAAATTGCATAGAACTGCAGCTAAAGATAGATTTGTTTTCAACGCTTACACTGAAATCTTCAAACAACTCATTCGAGTCGATTAGAAATCATTGTAGCATGATATGTCAAATTCACTTTAGTTTAGTTTTTAATCTTTGTTCATTCTTCTAAGATGAATGAATACTCACAATTGAGTTGAAGTTGATATTACGATGATTTAATTAAATTTGTTATGTCGTATAACAGTTCTTAATTGTATTTGAATTTTTTAATTAGGATTTTGCTGGATGGCTAACTTTTTTTTTCAGGGTAACGAAAAGAAAAAAAATAGATTAGCCTTAATTTAAATAAAATGTTTTGGTAATTTAGAATTTTTTTTAGTTATTCTTGCGTTTAGATATTCGTAGAGAGTATTTGGTAAACATGTTTGAAGAGAAAAAGCACGTCAGAATTTTTTGAAGACTTCAATTTTTTGTTTGACTAATTTCTCTACAAACACAGAAGTAATTTTGTATAATTATGAAGATTATTTTTAAGTTCACCTTTCAATTTAATTTTAAAATGTACGATAAAAAATGGAGACTATAGTTGATATAATTATGAGTTTATTCTACACTTTTAGTTATACAATTTTGACAAACTAAGGTCATTTTTTTTATATATTTTTGTATTTTTTAAATTATAAACTTAAAAATATTAAGAAAATGACATGGTTAACAGAATTCACAAGTTTTTATATTAGAATTGGCCATTTGAAATGAAGCTAGCGCAAAGAAGTATGCATTGCGAAATAGGTTAATTATGTATTTGAATCAAAAGTCCTTAATCAAATCGATCATTGAATTATAGAATTAAAAATTTAAAGGTTAAATTAAAATTTAATTTAAATTGAATCGGATATAATAAAATTATATATATTGTTTTATTATTTTAAACCAATTAATCGCTTAAAAAATACCGATTTGGTCAATTAATTGGTTCTTTGACTGAGTATTTTAAAACATATATTTGAATAAAAGTGATTTTGTATAATTGATTTTGGATAAAAGTAAGTTTGTGTCAATATGATTTATGTTTGGCAATTACAATTTTTACTAAAATTAATTTTAATAAAATAAATGTTGTTTAAATAATATTAGGTAAGATCACTTTTAGATAAATAATATTATTATAATAAAAATAATATTTATTTATAAAATTAAAAATAACATATAAATATGAACAACTTTATAAGTATTTTTTATAATAAAAATTAATATTTATTTATTAAATAAAAAATAATATATAAAATAACATATTTTAATACCTTTTTAAGTATTTTTATTGATCTTACTTTTATTATTATTTATAATTAATTTTTTATCTAATTTATCATTTTTAATAGAAACGATAATACATAATATAAAAAATTAGAATAATAAACAATGCATAAAAATTAGAATAATTGTTTCAATACTCTTAATATTCTTTTATTTACAAAAAATTATGAAAAAAATTAATAATAATTTGCAACAAACCTAAGCGTACATTGATTGAACTCAAAAATTATAATTTTTTTAGAATGTAAAATTACATTTGTGTTCAAAGAAAAAAAATTGTCCAACATCAAAAAATAACTTTCAAAACACTAAAACGTTCTTTTATTATTTTTAATGTGTTTGTCAAACACACCTATTACCAATCAAATTTTACTTGAATCAATTAATCCGATCAAACCGATTAATAGGATTCGTTTCACATAACCATAGTTGAATGGCTTAATGGAGAATTTTGTACCACCCTTCATATAGTTTCATGTTCTTAGTTAGTATTCGTTTGGATTAATTTGAGTTAAAAAAATTATAAAAAATAAAATATTTTTATTAAATTTTAAATATATATGAATATATTTTTGTAAATTTTTTTTATAAAAAATATATTTTTTAAAATTAATAATATTTTATTTAAAAAAAAACAGAAGCAAAGATCGTGTTAAAAAACAATTCATCTCGTAATGAAGTTAAAAATATATTTTTGCAATTAAAAAAAAAAGACCTTCCGTTGAATTATTTGTAATCAGATTAAAGAAACTTCACATGATCATTTAATAAAAAAATACTAACTTAACCCATCATATATATTGTGTTAAATAATTATGGATCCCGCTAGGAGACAATGGACTATTTGTACAATATGTACAATGGCTATTAAGTTTGGGTTCACCAAGGATGAATCGAACTCTTGACCTTTTAGATCTAGCGCTTTAATACCATATCATGATACCATTCATCCCAAAAGATTCAGCTGATGAAAAAATGTAACACTAATAATTATATCTCTAATACTCCATAAACCTCCATTGTACACATTGTATAAATATTTCATTGGCTCCTCATACTTTCTCAATAATTATATATCATACGTGGAGATTTTTTTTTTTTAAATAGTGACAACACAATTTGTCAAATTGCTATTGGATGACAAATACATGAACATGCTATTTCTTTTCTTTTTTTTTATGTGGAGAAAAAGGAAGAAAAATGAAAGCATATGAAATGACATGGTGGTATGGAAGACAGGGTGCGGCAAAGTTTAGGAGACGGTGGCCGACCCCAGCCCACAGAAAGAACACAACACGAGTCACAAGGTGCGGTTCCCTTTCAATTCCAAAGCCCATGATCCATCTTCATCCCTCACACATGACACATGGATCATCATGATATGCATCATAGTTGATCATATTAATATAATTTTTTATTTCTTTTATAAAACACTTGGGATTAAATTATATTATAAGAAAATTTTAAAATCTATGATATACTAATGTTTCAGTCATTTTTAATTATTAATTTTAATTATAAAAAAATATATAATATATATAATTAAGATCAATAATTAAAATTTACTAAAATATTGATGTACTTGTATATTTAAAAACTTTTTTATATTATATTTTTTGTTTATGAATATTCAAAAGGTTTAATTATTCTGATTTTTATATTTTTATTAAATTTTTAGTTTAAATTTTATATTTAAAAATTTGTAATTAAATTTTAATTGATCTTGGTAAAATTTAAAAAGGATATAGTATAATTTTTGTCTTTGAAATTTGTTAAAAATTTTAAAAATATTCCTAAATTTTATTTTGTTTTAATTTTATTTATGAAGTTTTTGACTTACATCAAATATATCCCAAACAACTAAATTTTCAAAAATTTTAAAATCAATCAAGTAATAAACTAATAATGTATGATAATTATGTCTATTTTGCTTGTGTTAAAGGTTGTTTAATTTCTATAAAATTGTTGTTAAATTGGTTCTAAATATTTTAAAAATTAGCTATTTGGAGTATATTTGATGTAAATTAAAATTTTTTTAGACAAAATTAAAGTAAAATAAAACTTATTTCTATATGATAAATTTTTAATAAATTTAAAAAATAATAGAGATATTTATTTTAAAAGATAGGAGAAATAGACACTCTGTTAGAAACAGGTGTGGGTCACTACCTCAAGTGGATGCATTTGATGTGGTTCCGTTCTTCCAGCTAAGCACAACTAAACCCAAAGCCGTGGTTCCCTTTAACAACAGCAGTATTCATCGAACCTCAACCTCCTTACACTTCCATTTCTTCTTGACAATTCACTCTCACCCACCAAACCAAACAAAGTTAAGATTTGGTTTAGTAACATTTTTTAAAAAGATGTTTATATTTTTAAAAAGTATAAATTTTTTATTTTGTATTTAATAAATAAAATATTTATATTTTTCATTTTTAAAAAATTAAGATATTTTTAAAAGTATTTAAGATAAAATTTTTTAAAATTAGCTTGTACTTTTTAAAATTTAAAAGTCTAATTTTATATATTAATTAATTTTTAAAATTTAATGCTTAAATTTATATCTTTTATAATATTTTTAAATTTTAAAATTATTTTACTAAATATAATTGTTGTTAGCTATGATCATTGAACATTATTTTTAATTTGATCAAATAAAACTTAAGTATTATTAAAAATTATTTTTAATTTAATTCATTAAATATAGATGCTACACTTTTTAAAAAGTCATCTTTTAAAAAATAATTTTTATAAGTTATTTTTAAAAAATAAAAATTTTATTAAACTAAGTCTAAATATACTCATAGACATTATATACTATTAAAATTTAATTTTAATATATTAGCAGTATAAAATATTTTTATACAGACAATTAATATAAAGGATAAATGACATGTATTAAAATTAAATTTATAATAGTAACTATGATCTGAAAATTTTCATGATAATTACATATTTGAAATTAATTTTGTATGAATAAAATGAGTTATGTCTAGAAAGTTAATATTTTAAACAAAAATAAATAACTAAGAACCATCAGAGTAATAGTAACTGGTATTCCTTTCGTTATCGCAGCCTCTCTACGCGGCAGACACGGACACGCTGCAACCACTTCCATTTGTTTCTGTGTTCCAAATTACTTTGAACAATGAGAATATATTTGTTATAATAATGAATTAATTATTCAAATACTTAATTAATTATATACTTTTTCTTTTTTAACTCTGTACCAAAAAAAGTCATATATGTATAAAGAACACTACTTTTCAATTTTAATATTGAACTATGAATTGTGTTTTTCAGCTATATTAGAATTTGATATATCTTATCATGATGTGTATTGAATATCAACAAATTATAAAATCAGATTTTTTTTAGTACACAAATTTAACTTTTAAATTTATGGTTTTAAATTTTTAATTTTTATAAGTATTTAAATTTGATTTTTAAATTTATGTTTCACTAAATTTTAACAAAAATCAGATTCTTCAATTTATATATTTACAAAATCTATAACTCAATTGTTATAAAATCTGAGAATCATATTTTTTATTAATTTTATAACTTTTACCCATCTTTAAAAAAATTAGCATATAAAGAAAAACAGAATTTATTCTAGAAACCAAAATAAGAAGAAAAAAGAAATTGTGAATCAGAAAAAAATTGCTGAAGTGGCGACCAAATCCATATTGAGCACCACCACAACCAGCCTGTCCCTTTCTCTCAAATAAAAATATTTTTTTTTTACACTGTATAATTAAAAAAATTGCTAATAATGCATATTTTCCTCACCTCAGCATCATCAACCATTTCTTTTATTTTATCATTTCTTTTATTTTGATAAGATCAACCATTCTCTCTAGTCTCTACATCATATAAACAGAATTAAATAATACTAACACTAATAAATTAAAAATAATTATTACAATTTTGTCTAGTTTCGCCGTTTCTTCCTCCTTCTCTCATAATCCTTTTCCCACTCGGTTAATAATAATCCTTCTCCATTAAGATTCTTTCTCACACCATTCTTATTATCTTCTCCTTCTCCCTTCTCTTTCTCCACATTCTCAACCTCAATTCTCAACCTCTTCACAAACAAAACCACAACCAGGTATCACAATTTCCCTTTTTTCTTAAATTTATATCGTTTTTTGTTCTCTTTATTTTCTGTATTTGGTTACGGGCCACAAAATTTTCAAAAATAACCCAAAAAGAAAAAACCGTATATGGTTTTTGCAACTTTTATTTGTTTTTTCCAGTTTTTTTATACCGTATTTTTTCGTTATAACTCTTAACTATCTTTCCAATTTTTTCCATTCGATTTTCTCGGAATCCAAACTAACTCAACGTTTTCAATTGTTTTTCCTCTTCAATTCTCTCTATAAATTTCCTTCATCTTCAAGATATTTCCAACACTTCATAACCAAAATCATATTTCTAGTCTCTGAATCTCAATAAGCTTTTTCAATTTTTTCTGAATCTAAATTTTAGATAGCTAACGTTTCTTATGAACTTCTGTAAATTCCGATCAGGTTCAAAACATTCACAGCGGTTCTGATTGTGAATTTTCTCATCAAAGAAAGGAGACGAGGAAAAAATTAAAACAGAAAAAAACAAGAAAAAGCAGAAATTCGAAAAGCTCAAGCTCAGATCTAGAAACGTAACCATGGCGGAAGAACATCCATGCCAAGCTCCTGAAGGTCACAGGCTCTGTGTCAACAACTGCGGGTTTTTCGGTAGCTCAGCCACCATGAATCTCTGCTCCAAATGCTTCAGAGAACAAGAATCCGCAAAATCTACGATCGAGAACGCTCTCTCCACCGCCACAGCCACCGCAACCTCCTCCGTCGCCGCCTTTCCATCTCCGTCACCGTCCACGTCGTCTTCTCCGGCGCCAACGCCAGCCGCCGTCGAATCCTTTGTTCCTCAACCGGTTGAGCTAGAAGCTTCGAGCTCCGTAACGGTTTCTGTAACGACCAGCTCGAATCCCGGAGCTCCGATTCAGCCGAACCGTTGCGCTACATGCCGTAAACGAGTCGGGTTGACCGGGTTCAAGTGCAGGTGCGGTGTCACGTTCTGCGGGGCCCACAGGTACCCGGAAAAACACGCGTGCGCTTTCGATTTTAAGACGGTGGGAAGGGAGGAGATAGCACGTGCCAACCCCGTGATCAAGGCGGAGAAACTCGATAGGATCTGATGGGAAATATGGGAATTGTTTCTCAGCCGTTGGATCAGACGTATGGGCCTACACAAAGCAGATGGTTATTGTTGAGTAAGTCCTTCTTAGATGAGTTAATCGTGGCCGTCCACCTGGACATCCGGTGCAACTGAGAGATTTGTCGGGATGTACTATAAAAAAATATGATTATGATGTAATGATCTTATCTTTGTTGTTATTATTAAATTTTAATATTATAATAATAGCAGTTTGGTTGCTTTGCTTGCTTGGCTGTCTCGACTAGAAAGGTTGAATAAGTAATAGGTTATTTATGTGGTATTAGCTTTTGTAAAGTGTGAAAAGCAAGAAAAAAAATGAATGAAAGATTGTAGTTTCATCCACCACTACTACCACCATCTTTAGGGATTAAAAAGGTAGTTGAAAATGAGAATTTGGTGGTTTTGTTGTTGGGTCTACAAGTGGGCAAAAGCCCAGTGGAGCGTTTTGTGTTGCTTTCTATAATGAATGCGAAAGTGAAGTTATCATATTTGGCTATTTGCACGCAAGTGGCTTGTTTTTTTCATCACTTTTATATCCTTGTTAATTATGATTTATGATACAATACGATTCACAACTATGTTAGCGGTCAATGTTGGATTGAACAAAGAAGTTTAGAGAGAAAATGTTGTTGGGCTTGGGCTTGGTGGGTTAGTGCTCCCCTTTCCCAATATAGCAAAAATTTGACTGATGGTAATAAATTGGCAAGTTATTTGAACATAATCAAAATAAATATAAATTTTTTAAAAATTAATTTGTAATCAGTTACCAATAGTCAAAATTTTTGAGTCAATCTGATCAAGTGAAGAGGAATAATAAAAATATGAGATATTTAGTTAGAGTTTAAGAACATGAAGAAATGTCATCAAATATGATGTCTTGATGACTCTTTTTATGTAGAAATTTCATACTATCTGATTTGAACTTTTTATGATTTTTTGATGTATGCGTAGATTTTTTTTATTTGTTTTTATGATTGACCTATTTTTGTATTTCCTTTTTTTTGAATCTAATGTTTTCTTTTTTATATTAGCACAAAAAAAGTGTCTTTTTATTTTTTGAATTATTGAAAAAAAAATGTAAAAATACTTGAAATACATTAATTTTTCAAATGATTGAGAAAGGAGAACTCTTCTACTTATCCCAAAAAGAAAAAAAAAGGAAGAAATTGTGTTAGTTGGGGCACACAAGGATGGTAGGATTATTCTTCAATTCTAAACTATGTATTGCTAGAATAGAAAAAGAAAAAAAGAAATATGGAAAGTTATACAAGCTAAGTGTGATTATTGAAGGAAAATGGATGTGTATATACAAAATACACATAATAAATTAAGTCCTAGCTAGCTGTGTATAATACAATTAAGAGAATTAAAATTAATTACTCTTATGTGTATATATCTTTTCATAGCTCTTGATGAGCAACAAGGTGATGTTGTTGTGTGTTCCAACATTCTTTGAAGCTAATTAAGCTCTGAATCCAAACATCATCAGCTACAAAAGCATCAGAATCATTGTTGCGGTGCCATGACCAGTGTGCATGTGTTTCGTTCACTATTCTCAACCTTCCATGACCAAAGCTTGCTTCCCTATACAATGAGAGTGGACTTACCGGCTTCTTATACCTGTATTATATTCCATCAAAAATCACAATTAATTAACAACCCTATAAAAATAATAATTTGAAATTACGGAAAATTAACTTATTAATTAATCAAGAGTAGTAGCTAATATCTCACGATAATGCAAGTCCTTCACGATTTCCTCCATCTCCAATTGTCACGTACATTGGACCACATGGATCCGCATTATTGTCATAAACCCTAGTCTGTAAACAAATAATAACCCAAACATAATTTAAAGGCATTTCAACAAAATTTTTCATGGTATTAATATATATAGAATCAAGCTCCTTCGAAAAAATTAGTAAAATAAAAAAATAAGACTCTACTTATCATATCATCTTTGAGTCAAGATTGTATGAATCTCGCATAACAAAAATCACAAATTTAATGGCGAATAACTTCTTATTTTATTAATTTCTCATTTTAAAACATTCTTTTCTAATAAATAAATATTATATGAGTTTAACTAAAGAGCTTACTCTTTTTTTGTTAATATTAGTAAATTGTATTTAAAAAATAAATTTATAAT
Source organism: Arachis duranensis (assembly GCF_000817695.3). Classification (NCBI taxonomy): domain Eukaryota; kingdom Viridiplantae; phylum Streptophyta; class Magnoliopsida; order Fabales; family Fabaceae; genus Arachis; species Arachis duranensis. The sequence continues at coordinate 92,515,437 of NC_029773.3, read as the reverse complement.
AATAAAAATTTTGACTATTGTTAACTAATAATTAAAAAAAATTTAAAAAAATTATATTTATTTTGATTATATTGAAATAACATGGTGAAAATTCAGATGAAGTCGACTCCACGTAAAGTTATATCTAAGAGCCGTTGGATGAAAATTTAGTCAAACTAGTCAAATCATCTAACGGCTCTTAAATATCAACTTTACCTTAAGTCGACTTCACCTGAGTTTTGAGCATATGAAATATATGTATGATTATTATGACTTACAAAGCGTTCATATGCATGAACATGGCCAGCAAAGACCAAGTCAACACGAGCCTCATAAAGCAAGTCCTCCATGGATTTTCTCATGCTTTCACCTTCACCTTGATGTGCCTCATTGGTGTTATACCAAGGTGCATGCAACAACACAACCACCCATGGAGTCCTCTTCCTATCAACCTTCCCCAAGTCATCTACAAGCCACGTGTACTGCTCTGATTGGTCATCAAAATCAGTGTATGACCCCAACATAATAATGTGGGTCCCAGAAACCTCAAAGGAATAGTAGAGGTTTGAGTTGGACCCACTTTCTTTGTGGGGATTGGGCCAGCGTGAGTTGTAGGCCTTGAACCCGGTTGGTTCGGTAATCGGTAAGATCTCAACTTCGTGGTTGCCTTGAGTGACCATCCATGGTCTCTGGCTGGCGTATGGTTCCACCAGGCGACCGAAGGAGTCCCATAGTGGTTGCTGTGTGTCAGCATAGGATAGGTCACCCGGTAATAAAAACACATCATAGTCTTTGCTGTTAACATGTTTTAAGGTTGATGCTGTCCATTCTGTTTGTCCCAAGTCACCTACATCATGCATGAAAATATTTTGTTCTCAATGTTACTCAATCCAAGTTCTTTTCTTTTAAAAAAATGTTAAACATTTGAAATAATTTATAATATATTAATTGAGTTTATTTTTTATGCATTTTACACTCTCGTGTAATATGTTTTTTTTATGATCATTCACGCAGTTAATATAAAATATAATTATTTTTACTGATGTGACATTACGTGATTAAATACGTATATAAAATTACTGATAGTATATCAAAATTAAATTTATATTAATTTATCTAAATGAATCATTATCTTAGACAAAAATAGTAGCATATAGATTTTTTTTTTCACCAGCATATCTCGAACTTAGTAAATTAATGACTAATTTTTTGTAGAGTTAAATTTTATTTAAAAGTTTAATTAATAAATTATTGTATATGTAAGATAATATTTGAATTTATGATATTTATTTAAATGGATTAAACTTATATATGACTATAGTAGTTGATTATTGTATGTAATATATAGTACTTGCCGCATCTAATTTTATGATCTGACAAATACCTTAAAGCCTTTAAAGTGTTATTGTTCTTTGATGACCATATCCTATGTCCTAGCTAGTGACCTTTCTGAAATGCCAAGGCCACCTTAATTTGCTTTGGATTTAAGCAGACATTGATCACCTCCCTTCTAAGGAATCTAAATGATTAAGAATTATCGTAAAACCTTTTTTTCAAAAAAAAAAACAAAACAAAAGAAGTTTCTTAGCTACTTAGGAGCTTAACTATTTTTTAGAGGGAACAAATTTAGGAGCTTTACTTGATAATGGAATATTTAAGTGCTTGATCTCCGAATAAAGAAAAAAAAGGCTTAATTGTTATATTAACAATTATCCATGTTAAAAATAAAGAAGATGTTAAAAAATTCCATACAAAACAAAATTATTATTTCCTATGAAATCAAATTGATAAATAAAAGAATAAAAAATTATTTTCTTAAAATTATTTATATATCTCTCTCTAAAAATTTAAATTTTTAAAAATAATCTTATGATATAATAAAATACAAATAACACGATTCAAAAACAAATTAATGTGTGGATGAAGCAATTAAATTACCTACAACCGCAAATTCAATGGGGAAATTGAGTGGAGGAGTCTTGAAGGAAAACTCAGGGCCCAAACCACCACACCTATAAAAGTAATTGGTATTGGGCTTCAAAGGCCCAATAACCACATGGTGGATCTTCCCTGATTGGTACATGAAATAATTGTATGAAGTGTGTTCCCCCTTTGATTTTGCTTCATATTCTCCTCCTTGTTTTGTTCCATACTCCACCACTGATCTTGCATGCTTGTCTTCTGTTACCCATGACACTCTCATGTGATCTTTCCCCACCAATGATATGTGAACCTACAACATATATCAATATCACAATATGATGAATAATTAGGGTTCTTATTCAAGTTTGGTTTGTTCATAAATTGTTAAAGTGTATAAAAAGTGTATTGCTCTTGTTTTGTTCAATTACGGTTTTTATTTGCCTAGATTCAAGCCTATACTAAGAATACTATTGTAATCTTTTAGTATCATTGCTCTTTCATATAGTTTACCAATACTTTTGACTATTTAAATACTCTATCTGTTTTAAAATAACTGTTGTTTCCACTTTTGAATTTTATTAAAAAATCAATGTTTATTATTTAGATACACTAATTTTTAAATAAACCTAAAAAGTAAAAGAGACAGTTATTTTAAAACGGAAAAAAAAAAGTATTTTCGGTCTTTTAATTAAAATTTGAAAAATACGTAATTTGATTAATTTTATTTAAACATTATTCATTAGAATACTATCTTCATCCTCTCACTTTTATGAAATATTAGAATAAAAAATAAAATAAAAATATTTAATTTATTGTGTAAAGTCCATATTTATTAAAAAAAAAAGAGACATATTGATTTTTCATGTTGATATATTTATGACTTCACAATCAATCAAAATCTTATTTAATTTGATGGAAAATAAGACAACAGTTATAATTAGGCTATAAGTGAGGCAAACTGAGTCGAGCTAAATTAAGTTCAAGTTCAACTAAAAAAAATTAAGCTTGATTCACGACTCGAACTGGAAATACACTGCTTACTTTAGACATATAAATCAATCTTTTGACATATGCAAACTTTTGCCAAGAGGTAAGAGATAGAAAAAATTTAACAAACTTACACAATTAATATAGTAACACATGTCAAAAATTGATATACATACATGCATAAAGTACTAAAAACTATAATTCTCACCCAAGAGAGCAAAAAAATGCATGAAATTGGAGAGACACATGAAATGTTGATTAATTATCGTTTATGATTTTAACAATAAATTAAATCCAACCTGTTGAGGTTCAGAATCTGAGCGTTCATGAGGAGTGAAAATAAACTGACCAGAAGGTTGGCGAGAAAAAGATTTCTCCTGTGATTTTATGATCTGTGGGAATAATAATAAAAGGAAGGAAAATAATTGAAGGAGAAGAGAATTATTATTCCTAATCATTTTGTTGTTTTGGCCTTCCATTTTGTTTAACCAATTCTTTCTCTTCAATTTGTATGTATATATATAAGGTTGTAGTAGTCTTGTATTAGTGATACAAGGTATCATCAAATTAATAAAATAATGTAACTAAAAATTGAGTTTAATTTGTGTGGAGGGTGTGTGATTGCAATGGCGTCAAGCAATTTCCAATTTGAAAAAAAAAATGGTGAAATGAGTTGGATAATCTTACAGCAAAGATCAATAATCCTCATTGGGTTACTATTCTTTGCTTCTCTTCCACGCACACATAACATTATGTGATGCATGCCAATCAATGCCAACGATGATGTTCTTCTTTTGCTGTAAATTAAACCCTAACTTTTAATGCAAGGAGATTAATAAAATATAAATAGGTTATGCTGCGTGTACACCAAAGTCAGCCACCAGCAGTATAAAATACATGTCGAAAAACAACTATATATATTAGAAATAAATTAAACCACACATGTATTTATATATAAATACATTAGTGGCTGGTTTTAGTGTACAAATAATATTTTTCAATATAAATATGCCAAAATGAAAGAGTAATATGATTTACTCCAAAGTATTAGGTCATGTAATAATTTATCATTTTTAAATAATTAAGTTATAACGAATACAACTAGATAATTAATTATTTTTCGGTTAATATCAATGTATTTTTATTTTAAAATTTAAATTTTAAATAATAAATTATAGAAAACTGAGAGTTAAAAAATTAATTTTATGATAAAAAATACTGACTAATATTAACTAATTAAAAGTTGATTTTATATATTTATTAATGTATATTAGTCACGGTTTAACCGTCGTTAAAATATGATTCTTTTATATAGTGATAGTTTGTGTTAGTTATTTTTTTTAATTAGCAATAGCATATGTACAAAAGACTGTAAACTATTGTATTTAAGATCATGTTACGTATCATGTAAACAAAGACTTTGGAAATTCTATGTTAACTAACATACTCTCAACAAGATCGTTATTTATTTTGTTGGAATATCCCCAATATACTTCAAGAAATAAATAACCGGAAAAACACATGCTTATTCAGAAAGAGACTAAGAGCTAGAGTAGAAAATTGTCCATTTTAATAAATTTAGAATATTGATATATTAAAATCTTGAGTTCACATTTTGAAAAGGAGAATATTGTTGCACAAAAATTTTTTTTGTGTGGTACTTTTACCTGATGGATCAAAAACTAATTTGTTGCAAATTTGAACTCCATTTAAAAATTTGTTGATGGTTAATAGATTACTGCAAGCGCAAAACGATATTCAAATTTTCGACACTTGTTTGAATTGACTAATAAATTAACTATTAGAACAATCCAATTTAAATAAATTATATCTGATAACAAATAAATTTTTTTTCTTGGGTATTAATAGACATGGTTGTGTACAAAACAAAAACCAAATAATTAGGCATGACATTTAATTTTTGGTACAAGCCCAAATACAACTTATAGCATAAAGGTGAGGTCTAATCATCTTGAACAAAAAGGGCCAGAACAAAAAAAAAATCTTGAAAAAAAAAAAAA
>NC_029773.3:92484410-92510487 GCF_000817695.3 Arachis duranensis | reverse complement strand
CTAAGACTACAATAGTGTATTTTTTTAACCAATTTAGATTGACCGAGTAGTCAACTGACTCGTCTCTTTAAACTTTAAACAAATGTTAGGAGTTTGAATTTTATTTTGTGCATGCAGTAATTTTTTGGCCAGCAACAGACCCTCAAATAGAGTTTAATAGATATGCGACGGATTAATTATTAATCTGTTAAATAACAATAAAGTGTATTTTTTTAAAAGTCTAACTTATATTCTCATTAATCTATTATTCATAAAAAATAATATATAACAAATATTACTGTGCACGAAGTTATATTTAATTTATTGTTCACAGGGTAAATTTAAAGGTGATTGTATGATTTGACATAAAATAAATGATAAAGTGTGACATATAAATTAAGTAAATGTTCTCTCATCCTCTCCAATAATATTATATTAAAATGAGTTGACTTCAACAAAAAGATGATACACTATTTCTCTGTTCTTTTTGGATAGAGAGCAATTAACATATCTCAAAGCATTAATTAGCAAATGGCATATCAATCCCTTTAAACAATGAAGAATGAAGCATTATTATATTATTGAACCCTAAAATATAAAACATGAAGCATAACTACTCATCTCATTAATTATTCTCATCAATATAGTTACTGTTTCTAGTTGATAAAGCATAATTCCCCTGCTTCCCTATTAGTAATACTATGCCATTCATTCATTCATAGCTATCTAGGGTTGCAATAATAATTTCCCATGTGGTAATTAATTAAAGGCATTTTTGTTCCTTTCTTTATGCATCCTAAAACACTAGTAAATTTCCTTTTAGTACTATAACGATGTTGTTTTGCAAATAAGTCAAATATATATTATTATTATTATTGTTGATGTGATATTAAATCTTTTTGAGTTGACAACTAGTTTACTCTACCAAATATAATTGGATAAAAATGTAACATTAATAATCTGCATTGGACCCCTTTCATTGATGATTATGGACGAAAGCATAATAATATTAAAAGGGTGAATCATTTTTATTAAAGAGAGGTGATTTTCTCTTACTCCTCCTCCTCATATGCATGGCTTTAAAATATATAATGGAGGATATTATTTAATTATTACAACAATCTATGGCATCAATATACTTCAATAGAAAAGCATTGGTAATATTTATTTTAGATGCAATAATTTATAAAAATAGATTTTTTTTTTCATTTGGAAAGTCCTACCATGCATGCTCGTTTCTAGGATACTTTAATTCCAAAGACTTTTTGTATATAGTATATACCCTTATTAATTGGTGGTGAACTAGCATAGGGACAACATTTTCAAAGAAGCAAGAATATTCTCTTGAAATAAATAAACATGGTAAAAAGTCCCACATCAACTATAATTATTTAGGGCATGGATAAGCCTATCCATATACAGATAATCTATAAACACAATAATAAAAGAGTTTAATTTTAATATATTTAAAATATATTTATTTATATAGTAATATGAGAAATATTTTATTTAAATTATTAATGTATTAAAAAATTAAATTTTAACAAAAATTTAAACTTATAATCTTACATATACTAATATTTTTTAATTTTTTTAGCCATATTATATACGCTATAAAATCAACCAATTTGACTTGATATAATAGTTAGTTTACAAGTTCACTTAAGTAAGTCTTGAGATTTTGAATCTTGTCTTATGCATGCAACAGTCTATTGAAATTTCAATCCGCGACAGATTAATTTTTGACCTATCAAACTAAAGAATATCATAGAAAAACAAAAAATATATATTATCAGATAATTCGGGTATACCATTCAAAATTTAATTAGGCTAGTATTCAAAATTTTTACCATTAGACATATATATAATAATAAAATAGGAGCCTTTAACTCGAAATCGTATCGCTGTTTTCTTTGGAAATCCAAAATTACTTTTTTCTTTCGTTCTACAAGCATGCATACATACAATATCAATCACAATACTTTTCACACACACACACACAAAGATCCTTTAAACAAGTAACTTACAAACATTAATCATCATTACAATGATGACTCGTATCTTTCTTTATAAAAATATAAATCTCAAATAATAAGGCGAGGCAAAAGACATCTACAATAATACAACCATGAAGTATAGAAATCACGGCATAAGCTTCCTCGTCCGCTTCTTAAAAAGAGAAGTCTGTAGGGGGTGAGAACCTAACCACACGGTCTCAACAGAAAGTTTAAAATTGTCATAAGAGAATATGTGTAAAAAAAGAATGGATTTCAACCGCAGTGATTATCGCTCGCCTTATGAATCTTTTCAAAAACCAACAGTTACTTATTCAAAACCCAAATTCATACTTCCATTAACTCTATGCTGAATCAGTTTGACCTTTCATACTTTACCAAGCCTTAACCATAAATCAATCACGGCCTCCAGCCCATCACATAATCAATTACGACCCCTGGCCCAAGCAAAATCAATCAACACACAAATCACCACAAGTCAATGCGCGTATCAATCTTTACCAACTTACCAAATTACGGCCTCTGCCCTAGCCAGTCACGGTCTCTGGTCCAAATAATCAAATTTGGCCTCTGGCCCACATCAATATTAATTCTCGGCCTCTAACCCAAAGTAATATCAAATCTCAACCTCTGACCCAACATATAATCAATTATATGCCACCACACTCCAAACTAACAAGTCACAAACTCAAGTAATCAAATAGACAAACAGACAGTCACACATAGAGAACAAGTAAGGCAAATAGTACAATTAGCAATTAACAAGATATCAATTAGGCAAATCAAGTTAACCCCAAGAAAAGGCAAACAAATGCAGTATGTTGTATTACTGTTCTACTGGCCATGAGCTCACATGTCGATTAAAATGTCAGAACCTGACACATTCGGTAGTTAATTCGAACATTGTCTCTAGATTTCGCATCCCAAGAGGAATACAAACGAAGGATAGTGTCTTTCTACATCGAAGGAGTGTACCTGCCTTTCCATCTTTCCAACATTTACACCACAACAAGAGAGGAAATCCTCCATCCTCAACTTTCCTATCCGTGAGCAGTACAAAATCACTGTCCTCACAACATCAATCATAATCTCATTATATTTACAATCACAATCAAACTCAATTCATAATCATAGTCATTACTAATCAATCTTAATATTCTTCTCATTCACTTTGATATGTCATTCTTTAATTAATCATTTTAGGGACTAACTAAATTCAACTTTCAAGCTTCTCATATTCAACTTAAAGTACTCCTAAAATTCTCACCCTTTACCTTATAATTATTGAAACTCACAAATCAATTCTCCAAATTAACAAAATCATAAATATTCTAGTTTTCTTTAACTGAATTATCAAACTAACTTCAATAATCAATTCCTTTAAATTCATTTAAAATTTTCAAAAACATAACTCTTAATTAGAATTAATTGAATAAAACACACTTTCGATTAAACCAAAAAATTACTTTTACCCAAAAATTTAGCGCATTAAAAAATAAACTATTTTTAAATTCATTTTTTGAAAAGACAAGTTAAATTCTCATTTTTACTCAACTGAAAACTTCAAACTAACTTCAAGATCTTTCAAGTTTCATATAAAAAACTCAGTTTAATTCATTAAAATTCAACCCCAATGTATATAAAGTCTTAAAACAGTTCAAAATTCATACAAGAGTTACATGGGTCAAAAAGTTGGTTGGATATGCTAAAATAGTTAAAATTAATATTTTTTCAAAAATAGGACAGTCGTGCATACGCATGCCTCGTGCGTACGCACAAGTTCAATTTTGCACATACGCATGGGACGCGAACAAAAAAATTCAATTCTATAAAGCAGGCCTTGCATACGCATGGGTCGTGCGTATGCAAGACCCTAATTTCTGTAACTTCTGCAGAATTCAGTTCTAAATCTCAATTTTTCAAAACTCATAACTTTTGGTACAAAATTTATTTTTCACCTGTTTTTAGACTGTTTTGAAGATCATTTAACTAACTTTAATTTAAGATAGATTTCACTCAATTTCATGCTCCGAGCGCCAAATTATGGCTAGTCAAAAATCTATTTTTACTAAATTTCACACGATGCTCATTTTGACCAATTTTTAAAATCCAATTCAATTTCAAACCATTCTAAACCTAGTCAACCCAATTCTAACTCGTTTAGCACATTTCATCAAACATACCCATTGACAATAACAATACATAACACTTCTCAATTCATCCAAAACTCATTAATTTAACAATCAATTCACACATGATAATCACCACTTACCATGACTTATCAAATAGGAGATTTCTCACCTTATTCTGGCCTTAGGCCCAAACTCTCATATCAAACATCATTCAACTCAATTTCATAGCTCATCACAAAGCATTCCAAATCACAACATTTATTTACTAATCAAACATACATTCTCAACTATTGTCAAGCACAATATTTACACTAATTCATCATTCAAGCACATCATCAATCATACATACCAATTCATGAGGCTCACATAATTATTAAAAATATAATTTTTATATCGATTTCGATTTATAACAATCCTTGGTAATAAAATAGTTTTAAGAAAAACTCCTATTTTGTTGACGGCGGTTTCCAACCTCTTGAACTTCCTTTACCATCCAACCCAAGTCTCAACTAAAGCTCTACATTGCAAATCAATCTCCCAATCATCTTAATTTAGTCTAATAATACCAAATTTCATACATTTCATCATAGGGTTTCACATATGATGGGATAAATCAACGGAAGAATGCCCTCTTACATTTTCTAACGAAAATTTGGACAAAAATTTTGCTAGGACGTAAGATTAATTCTCTCCTAAACATTAAAATCACCGTTCATTCAATATCACAAACCCAAACTCGGAATCGGAAGCAAACTAAGAACTAGAAATGGATACTTGAAATTACTCACCATAAAAGTTAGATAAAAATAAAGAGAAAGTCGAGAACGACGCGTGCCTACAAACAATTTATCAATCAAACATACGGTTTGAAAGTTGTGAGCAATTGAAAATGGTGATGAATAATAAAAAAGAGTTTGCTCCCACCTATCTTCTCTCTAACCATCCCTCTCACTCAAAAAGAGAAAGAAATGAATTGAAATAGGTTGAGTGAAGAATTTATATATCATGAATTTAGGCTCAGTTGGACCCATTTGCAATTTTGAGCTCGTTGATCCTACCTTAAACCAAAAGCTTTAAAATAAATGTTCAAATTTTTATTTTAAATATTTTTTTTTGTTTTTTATAAAACAAAATTCAAAATTTTAAATAATTCATATTTTAATTTATTTTAAAATCCGGGCATCTCCCTCCCCCTTTCCTATTCATTGGTTTAATATAGGACTTTATTTTTTCTAACAAATTTCAACTTATAAATTGCTTAGTCTTATAGTTATAGAAAGTATTCAAGATTGTGATGCATAGATTAATCCTTTGTTGTACTATAAATGCGGCTCATGTCTTAAAGAAGGAAAGAAAGCGTGCCTTATATCTGAAAAGGCTAAATCTAGGTGAGAACAAGACAAAATTTTGTTTTTACCTAAAATATGCAAAATTAAAAGAAATACAAAAAACATATAGAAAATTATCTTTCATTTTATTTTTAAAAGAACTTATAGATAGTTCATCTACAAATGTAACAAACTCTCTTTTCTACACATGCAACCAAGTTGGTAGTTTGTTTACAAAGAAAATATAAGATGAAAGTTTTGAGTAAAGAGAATTTTTTGTGATCCTCTCATTATTCATACTTATTTACTTTAGCAAAATAATTTAATCCAATAAATATTCTCTTATATATTAAATTTGATTTGGTAATGACAATTTAAAAACCAAAAGCACATAAAAAAGTAATAATTAAGAATCTTAATTTATCATTTTAATTATATTTTTAATATTTGAATAAATAAAAGTTTTAAATTTTTAAAAAAATATTTAAAGCTTTTTTATTTAAAATTAAAAAATAAGTTATAACTCTCCATCATTTTCCATTCATAAATATTCAAATGATAAATTTACTTAAGGATCTTAGTAACATTTGAAAGAATTCAACTAGAGAATTATTTTTTTTAATTAATATCAATTAATTTTTTTAACTTATTTTTTATTATAATTTTTAAACCTTAAATAATCATAATTCTAAATTCTAAATTATTCAAAAACATAATAATTAAAAATACAATAAAAAATTAATATTAACTAATTAAAATATACTTATTCAATTTGCATGTGTGAACACAATATATTGAAATATGTTTTTCCTACGTATGTGGTCCCCCAAAGAGAGAGTCTTGTATGCCAACCCTAATTTTTCTTCTTTTTTCAACAAAAAAAAAGAGAAAAATCAAAGGCCTATATATAAGCTCACGTGTAGGGTTCAATGCACTTACGGACCGTAATAATGTAAAAATTCATCATTAGTAGTGCAGGGATTGGTATTATGTGAAATCATTATAAATGACCTCAGAAAAAGAAGTAATGAAGGGATAGACTTAAAAGCTCTACTTTGCAACAATATAAATATTTATATATATTCATTGATGAAGTCATGCATGCCATTTGCCCCTTCCCCTTGTTAAATGCCCTAATTTTTTTAATGATATTTTTTAACTTGACAAGATAAAAATTAATCTGTCGTAAATTAAAATTTTATTCAAGAATTTATCTTTAGTAAATAAATTGTTACATATATAAAAGATGAAATTTAAATTTTCAACACTTACTTAAATAAATTAAATATTTTATTGTAGCTCTTTTTCTTTTTTTTATTATTTAATTTTCCTCTCTTTTTTCACTTTTTTTTTTAAATATTACAAATAGAATACTATTTTTTTTACATGTTTAATTTAGATTTAAAATTTTTAAAATATATAATAATTGGATTTGACATCATAAAGTTATAAAATAGCTTAAAAAGGACATTTTGGTAATTTTCTTAAAATTTACACAAATTGTTCTTTAATTAAATGGTAATTCTAACAGAGAAATTGACAAAAGATTGTTTTTTACTTTATTTGATAACTTCAGAATATTAAATTACACACTTTAAAAAAATTAAAATATAAATAATTTAATTTAATTTAATAACAGGATCATTTGATTGCAATTTTCTCCCTTTTTTATTTTTTTTAATTTAATTTTGTTGCACATTAACTCATTACCCTGTGGGTCACATTAAGATCTTTGAATTGCCAATAGTATCACACGCTGAAGAATGATGAGAAAGATATAAGCAAGGGTGATGAAATTTCAAAGGCATTCACGTGTGTTGGTCCTCCTTAGCTTGATGATGCTCCACAAAATAATAATAATAATAATAACAACAACAACAACAATAATAATAATAATAATAATAATAATAATAATAATAATAATAATAGTTTCCTTTGGTTTCTCATCACTACTGGGCTGATGCAATCATCTCCTATTCTCTTTTAATGTTTTTTCTTCTTTTTTTCTTCTTTCCTTTTGGTGAAAAATAAAGATGGGTCATTACCACTCTGCATAATTGTAATTATAAGCAAGGTGTATGATGATGGGTATTCATGAGTGCCAGTTATATTTATGTGACTATATATATAAATATAACTTTTTCTTAATAATACTAATTGAAATAATTATTTTTCAAAATCAATATTTTTAGAACACTGAATAATTAAATTATTGATTTTGTTAATTAACAAGTGTTTCAAATTAAAGATATTTTATTTTAAGACCATTTTTTGTTAAAACTTCAAAAGTATAATTTTTATTCAATATATTTCATATATTTATATATTTATCATCATTGAAAATTTTGTTTTGTTTTTTTTTATTAAGTTTAATTACTCTATTGGTCCCTATAGTTTCGCAAAATTTTCAATTAGGTTTATATATTTTTTTTCTTTTAATTGAGTCCTTGTACCAAATTTTTTTTAATTAGGTCTCTATACTTTTTTTTTCTTTTATTTAGGTCCCTATACCAATTTTTTTTTTTTAGTTGGGTCCCTATAAAATTAAGTCAATTACTACTAAGAAAGACTTAATTGAAAAAAAAATTAGTATAGAGACTCAATTAAAAAAAAGTATAGAGACCTAATTGAAAATTTCACGAAATTATAGGACTAACAGAGTAATTAAATCTTTTTATTATTCCCTAAAAACCTTTTACTTTTGATTATTAAATTAAGTAAAAAAAGTGTTGAATTATTGATAATAAATTAAAAAAAAAATAAGAAAAGGGGTGAGTGAATAGTGAATACTCAATATTTTGCAGGGGTAAAAGGAAAATGGGTTATTTAAGAGGGGGGTTTGAATGGATTATTACTACTAAGGGAGAAGAGAACCATTATTGTTGGGCCTTTGCCATCATTGTTTGTTTCTGACGAGATTTTATAACACCCTTTTTTATTAGATTCACTCACGCATTTACACCAATTTACTGCCACAATTTTTTTAGCCTTAGCCTTAGATAATAAGAGATACCCTTTTGCCTCCCTATGATTTCTTTCTTTGACTATATAATTATTATTATTTATTTATTATGATTTATGAAATTAATTTAATGAGATATGTGATATATGGAGTTGTTGACCAGAAGCACATGTTGGGATAGTGAATATGTTTTTATTGAACATGTCATCATAGGAATTAGGATAGCAACTCATGAAGGCTATAACTTTGAGTTGATTTTGCTTATTTTCACCATACACTTGGTGGTAGCTATATATGTCATTTTGAGGTCAAAAGAAGGGCCCATATCATTGCAATATGGACCTAGAATTTCAATATATATTTTACATATTTAAAGTCATATTCAAGAAATTCTAGATAGTGCATTTTGTTTTGTTTAATTATTCTGTTGGTTTTTATAATTTTGTAAAATTTTTAATTAGGTTTTTACACCAAAATTTTTTTTTCAATTAGCTCCCTCTTGATAATAATTGACTTAATTGTCTAGGAACTCAACTAAAAAAAAAATTTGGTACAAGGACTCAAATAAAAAAGAAAAAAAAGTATAGGGACTCAATTGAAAAAAATTTGGTGCAGAAATCTAATTAAAAAAAATATAAAGACCTAATTGAAAATTTTACAAAACTATAAAAAACAACAGAATAGTTAAACGTTTTTTTTTCATAAATTTTTATTGTTTAAAAGTCCTAGATGATTATTTATATCGGATAAATTGATATTTCTATCATTTTAAATGTCAAATTGATTTAGAATAAAATTTGTTAGTTGTTTATTTAATTTGTCAAATATGCATTTTAAATTTGATGAAAAATAATAGAGGAATTAATCTGTCGGATAGAAGTAAAAATTTATTAAAAATTAAAATATTTAATTTAAAATTAATTAGAGACTAATTTAAATATTTTTTTATTTGTTCAAATTAAAGCTTAGATAGCTTAGGGATCACTCATCTTATTAATCTTCAAGACATATATTTCGAGGTTGTTCAAGGACTTAGTAATTATCCATGACAAAAAATAATTTCTCATGTAACAATGAGAATCGAACTCAAACTTTTATATAATTTAATATTAATTGTATTAATTATTTTTTTATAATAAAATCGTTTTATATTTGATAATATATAACTTAGTCTTACTAAACTTTTTCAAAATATGGGGACTATATATAGTATTTGCGAATCTCACAACAATTTTATTATAAAATAGGGAAAGTATAAGGAGCCAATGAAATATTTATATAATGTGCACAATGGAAGTTTATGGAGTATTAGAGATATAATTATTAATGTTACATTTTCCTATCAGTTGAAGTTTTTGGGATGAGTGGTATCATGACATGGTATTAAAGCGTTATATACGAAAGGTCAAGAGTTCGATCCTTGGTGAACCCATTAAAACTTGTTATAACATTGTTGGTTATTTAAAATTTAATTTTAAAACTTGTTATATATATTTAATTTTTTAATTTATAAAACTATAAATTTAATCTAATCCAAATTGTTTGAAATTAAATCGAACTCTTTAAAAAAACCATTCAATCCAAATTATACCACAAATAAAATTATTATTTAGATCAAATGAATTATTAATTCAAAATTAATCCAAAGTGTACCGTAAATATTCTAGATATTGGTATATGGAAGCAAAAAATTCTTGAAAAAATGTGATGAATTTTGGGGCAAACTTGTTATGCAGAGCACGAGGATATGGGTAGGTGCTAGGTAGGCACTAATGTGTTATGTTCCATTTGTGGGTAAAGGGAACATCACAAGAAAAAGTTTAGAACTCAAAACAGATAATCATTATAAGAGATAATTTTAGGTGCATGGTAGTTGTAGTCATAAATTTTCGGGTTCCAACATACTATTTCTGTATATGATTAAATATTTTAAATATCAACAAGTCTAACTTTAACACAAGTTTTTGGTTTAAGTGAATCTCAACCATATCCTTTGGATATAAATTATATTTCCTCTTCTTCTATAGTAGAAAATAAAAATATTAAATGTAAAAGTAAATTAAACTTAAAGCAAATTCACATATGTATTAATTATTATATTAGCTCTCATGTATTAAGAAAAAAAAAGGATGAATAGGAATTAAAATAATTCATTTTATTCCCATCTAATTTTATATATGGTTTTATTTTATTTACTTTAAAAAAAATAAAAGGTTAGTGTCAATGTGTCATATAAACCAAACACACTAATATGAGTTAGTTGACCTAATAAGTAGCTTGCATATATATATATATATGAGTTGTCATTTGAGTTTAAATATAAGATTTCATATGAATGGACCATATACCTAATAGTAGCCTGAATTTGTCTTACTCTATCATCTAAAGAAAGAGATGCCAAATCTCTCTTTATCAACTGAACTAATTTCTTGAATTTTGTATTTTGGCTGAAAAGTATTTTAGTTTATATTATCACTCTAATGTTATATATATTAGCATTTTGATTGATTCTGTGGTGAATCATGGATTTTAATATGTATTTTTACTTTTTCTTTAAGAAATACATTTTAATCTCCCTACGTAGTCTTTTAAAAAAATATTATGTGCACACTATAATTTAACCACTAAACTAGCTACTATATGTTTATGTATATTTATACATATTATTTTTTATACTTTTTTACTAAATAATCAACCATCAGAATAATAATATATTATAATAATAAAATATGTAATAGACGGATAATTAAATTCTTTTACAGTATAATAAAAAAAATTACGAGATATTAAATATATATATTTCTATACTAAGTTATTGATTAGTAACTGATTTTTTATGTATACGTAATTTTGTTTAGTTGTCTATGATATTTTCCATCTCAATAGATTAATGACTAATTCGTTGTAGATTTGAGCTCCATTTAAGGGTTATCACTAGCCAATGAGTTACTACATACACAAGAGAAGATTCGAACTCCTAACACTTATTTAAATTGACGACTAAATTGACCACTCGACCAACTCAAATTAATTCTACGTACACATAATATAATTGTATTCTTTTTATATATGGAGATAAAGGAACATAATCCTTAAGGACCAAAGGGTAATCTAGGAAAGAGCTAGCCCTAAACAGGGGACAACATAGTTTGATGCAAGAAAAGTCCTAAAACAGGGGAAGGCACTCATGAAGAGAAGAGGTAAGAGGTTAACACAAAAATTCACTCTAACATGGGAAAATATTAGTAGACACAATCCAACATATTACCAACTGTCAACCATGATGTTCCACGTTATGCCACTCATAACCCATGAGGGTTTTTGGGTGCTGCTTGTCCCCTTCTCTTATTCCAACCTTTTCTTTCCTATTCCTCAATTTTGCAACATAGAGTGCTTTAATTAACATAATACTACTAGGGTTTCCCTTATAATTACCATGATTATGTATTAAGGTAAAGTAAAATGGCCATCAATTGTATCAACACCAGGTTATCATATTTTCAATAATTCTTATTTTAAAATATCGAAATAGAAAAAAATGAGTGTTAACAAAAATAATTAGAATTTAAAAGAATTTTGTTCGAAATGAATTATATTATTAGGACGATAAAATAATTAATTTGGATTAGTCGAGTAGTTAACTTACTCGTCTGTTTAAACAAGTATCGAAAGTTCAAATCCTGTTTTATGTTAAAATTTTAAGACAACTACTATACACCTAGGCTAATTGGTCAAAACATTATTGTTTAATTAATTTAAGATAGAAATTTAAGTGCAGTCGATTTCATGTGAAGTTGATAATTGAGAATCGTTAGATGAAAATTTAGTCAAATCAGTCAAATTATCTAACGACTCTCAATTGTCAACTTCACGTAAAATCGATTACACCTGAGTTTTTACCATAATTTAATTAGCTCATAAGTCACATGTTATTATTGAGAAAGATAGGTCATTTTGGGTTCCAAGTGATGTTAATGCAAAACCCTCCATTAGGAGTAAGAATAATAGAAACAAAGAATAAATAGAGGGTTCTTGGCAAACGCTACACCTCAGCTCTACACACACATAAAAGATTTTGTATTTTCTTTCAAAAATAAAATATATAATGTAATCATTAAATATATTAGAAAAATTAAAAATTTTTATACATATATAATTTAGCTTTTATCAACTATTAGTATAAAATAATTTTACACGTGTATTTAATTACGTAACGATAATCAACAAAAATAATTACATTATATATTAACAGCACAAATGATTTTCAAAAATAATAATTAATCAATATACCGTCAGTATATCAAAATTAAACTCGATCGTTCCATAAACAAGTGGCAGTGTCTTCCTTTTCTCTTGAGGTCTCAATGCACACAAAAAACACCCATTTCAACAAAAGAAAAAGGAATAACATTACGGCAACTAAAATGATTACTACCAACACTTCCCAACACAAGAAAAATAAAAATTGCAAAAGAAAATGATTGAAAGTGAAGAAAAAAAAATATAATAGTAATTATGAAGGGCTAAAAAATAGAAGAAAATAATAATAAAAACGAGAGAGTAATTGATGATAGAGAGAGGGGTGGTGAGTGAGTGAGTGATGGTGTGTTTTGGACCCAATCCAAACCATCATTGCATATCTTGGGACGGCCTAGCCCATCATCATTTTAGAAACCCCTAACTGAAAGCCCCCATTATTGTTCCTCTCATGTCCATTATGCCTTCATTTTATTCCCATATTGCCCTTACCACCTCTTCTCCTACAAACAAACAAAATCAAATTTTATGTTTTTTTAGTAGAATCCCATGCTAAGTATCCTCTTAGAAGCAATTTTATTCAAGTATTGGATATTTCATAAAATTTTATATTTGGTTCTTTCGGCACCATTTTTTTTTCTTTATGAAAAATATTGGAATTCTTAAATCATTCTTTTAATTATTTTTTTAATTTAAAAAAATTAATTTTTTTATGTTTTTGGAGAATAATTAAAAAATAAATTAAAACTATTAATCTTTACTCTTTTTTATATCTAAAGAAATTTTATAATAATCATTTTTTATGTGAAAATTATAGCTAATATTTTCCTATTTTGGTAGCAAAATTCTTTCAAGAAATTTAGTTGTCCAATATTTTTTCATTTTCAAAATCTTGGAAGTGTCTTTAAGATACTTATGGTCAATATTTTTTTTAGGAGAAACTATTATTTAGATCTTTAATGTTTTAAACATCTTATTTTAATCCCAAAAATTTTTAAATAGATTTAATGTTGTTGTGTTATTAAATTTGACACAAATAATTAACATATTGAAAATGCAATATCGTTTTATTTTAGTACGTAAAATCGTAAATAAAATTTATCCTTTGGCAATCACCAATATAAATGATTTTCTTTAAATTTTAGAATGTTAATAATTGGTTGCTTAGGTTTGAGATTTTATACGAAAAAGAATAAAAAGAAGAAGTATTACAAAAAAAAATTTGATTATGTTTTTTTAATACACAAAAATAAAAAATATGACTTAATTAAAAATGTTGTTAACGTTTACGTCACTCATTTTATTAATTATTCATATTAAATTTAAAAATGCTATATATATAATTTTAATAAACACAAGTAGATACAAAAGATTCATATCATTAACCCACAAGAAACTCAAAAGTTTAATTGGGTGAGTGAAACATCTTATACACACTAGACACACATTAAAGTTAGGTAACTATATATCTTAAATGAAATAATCAAGTTCTTCTTCGTACTTTGCGTTGTTCACAGTATTTTTTAATTTGACAGATCAAACATTAATCTATTGTAAATTTGAATTTTATTTAAAAATTTATTTCTGACCAATGAATTACTATATATATAAAGCGAAATTCGAATACTTTTAACACTTATTTAAGTGGACGGGTGAGTTAACCACTAGTCCAAATTAACGAGATAATCAAGTTATTCTTCACACTTTAACAGCCTATCATGTATCTATCTACAAGTTA
This sequence comes from Arachis duranensis, assembly GCF_000817695.3. Classification (NCBI taxonomy): domain Eukaryota; kingdom Viridiplantae; phylum Streptophyta; class Magnoliopsida; order Fabales; family Fabaceae; genus Arachis; species Arachis duranensis. The sequence goes on along the minus strand of NC_029773.3, from coordinate 92,496,076 downwards.
ATGAACAAAAAACACAAACACAAATAAAAAAAAAAAGAAACCATCATCATTCACATGACGCCATAAGCATGATGATGATCATAAGAACCAAAACATAAAATCTTTTAGGCTTACTAACCGGCCGCCTTCCATGCTTACACATGCATGATTGTTGTGTCAGACACAGAAGGGGCACGTCCCCCCTCCTTCTTCTCAAAATATCCTTATTACTATCTTCATATTTATTTTACACCTATTTTTTCAAAACATTTATAATATATAATTTTAAATTAGTGATTACAATAATATAGTTTTTTAATAAATAAATAAATTATTCATATTTAATATTATTACAAAGTTTATATTTTCAATCAATTTATTCTATTTTGATAATCAATAAAATTAAACAGAATAATTACAAATTTTAATTACGAAAAATTTAAATAGAATATGTTTGAACTAATCTAATTTTAATAAATATTAAGTTAAAATATATTTTCTATAATTGATATTAATAAAGAATAATATTATTAAAATATGATTAAGAATATCCATTTTTTTAGAAAAAAATATATTATTTTACTCTAATTAAATGTTGAAACAAAATTTCTCTTCAACTCCCATTGTTCTTTCGCTTTCTCTTTCTCTCTCATCCTTTGTGTCTGTGCTCTTTTTTCTTCTTCTCTGCTTCTTAGCTTCTATCTATTATTACCTCTCTCTCTTACACACTTTTTGGCTCTATAAATTAACACCCCATTTGTTCTCTTTGTCCCTCACTTCACAACTAACTAAACCTCTTATTTGTTTTTGCTTAAACTCTCTCCCTCCTTTCTATCCTATAACACTTCCAATTCTTCTCATTCTTCTAACTATTCATTCCTCTTCCACAATCCAGAGATAGAGCTTCTTGCTTCCAACAACATTCACCACTTCAAAAAGGTGATCTTTTTTTGAAAAGTTCAAGAGAGAAATAAACATAAGAGGACCCCACTTTCCTCTCTTTGTTTTTTTCTACATTTATGTTCTTTTTGTTTCTCCTTCTTACTTTCACAAAGAATGAAGAATCAACATGATATGTATATATTGACACACATTAAGGTTTTGTCACATTGTTTTGTGGGAGGAATGTTTTCTTTTCAAAACCTTTTTTTCTTCCTTCTTATTTAGTGGGATTCCTCTGTTTCCTCTGTTTTTTTTTTTAAATTCCCATGTTAATATTTTTTATTATAATAATAGGTTTATAAATAAACAAATAAATAAACAATAGCCTCCTCAAAATAGTTTCTTTGTCTTTCTCTAGCCACAACCACCAATTTTTTACTATATAAATTGATGTCATGTTTATTTATTATTTTCTTCTTTCCATTTTACTTTTGGAAACTTTTGGCTTACTTATATATATGCTTGAAAAATTTAAGAACTATTTTATTTATTTTATTCTTTTATTTATTTTTTTTATGAGACATACAAACACACACAAGATCTTGGTATGAAGCTTTGTCTCCTTTCACATATTAGCCTTTATCCTTTTCTTCCATCTTGGGATAGCCAAAAAAAGAAACAATTTTATTTTATTTGTTTTATTTTCACTTGCTTTCAACTCAGGGCAGGTTTTGTACAACTATATATCATTCTCCTTAATTATTCTTTAGATTTATTTTATTTTATTTTATTTTATTTTTTGAGACAAACCCATATGCTCTATTTATTTGACAATGTGGTCCAAATAAAAATAAAAAACAAAAACAAAAAAGAAACTCAATTGTTATGTTCTGGCCTCCACCTGTTCTATACATGCTTTTTTTTTTCCCACTCCTCCTCTGTTGTAATTGGCTTCTTTGTTTAAGTGTCATAATTATATCTACCAAAGCAAAATTCATAAAAGCAACACATTCATAAGGAAGCCTTTTTATTTATTTATTTATTATTATTTTTTTCTTTTTTGGCTTACCTAATAAGTTGGTTGTGTGTCTTTCTTATTCTTCTTACTTTATCTTAATGATCACACTCCTCTTTTCATTATTTTTCTCAATCATATTCTTATATTAATTACATATAATATATATATCATTGATCATGCTAATTCTTAATTATTTAATTTAATTAGTTAATTAATTAATTAATTAATTTTTATTGATTTCAGGATTCATTTGAGAGATTTATTATTGTGATGGAGAGGCTGAACTCAAAGCTGTATTTGCAAAACTGTTACATAATGAAGGAGAATGAGAGGCTTAGGAAAAAAGCACAACTTCTCAATCAAGAAAATCAAGCACTTTTAACTGAGCTGAAGCAAAAGCTTTCAAAGGGTAATAAGGGAAATAATAATAATAATAATAATAATAATAATATTAATGGTCCAAATACCCTTCTTGATCTTAGCCTCAGTTCAAGTTCAACTCAAAATGCTTCCAATTCCACCAATTAGAAAATACTAAAAAAAAAATAGTGGCTTAATTAATCTAATATTAGTGTATGGTATATGAATGAGAATTGAAGAAGCATGTTGACCCCACTAGTGACTATTATTATTTTTATTTTTATTTTTATTAATTTTAATTTTATTTTTCTTTTTTTGTGTAAAACCAATGTGGGAAGTAGTAGTATTAGTTGTAGTAGTAGTAGAAGTAGTGTCTGTTCCATAGGACAAAATTAGCATAATGTTCTAGCAGGGTACTATTACTTCCATTTCCATGTTTAATCATGTCTTCTTTTTTTGGGAGGGTTTTAGATATATGAATTTCTGAACTACCAAGGTATATGTATGATGTATCAGACCCTATATAATTAAAAAAAAAAGGAATATAAAGTTAGTACCATATGTTTACCCCCTCATTCCTTATGTCTCTCTGTTTTTGTGATTGTGAGAAAAATTAAATGTGTGCACTCTAATTTTTCTAAATTATTATAATAATTAGTCCATATTTAATATACAAGATATATTTAAATTAATACAATAATTTAGAAATATATTTAAAAAATTGAAAATTAAAACAATTCATCAAATTGATGATAAATAAATAATTAACCCTTAATCACATCCAAAACTAGAAAAATAAGGTTACAAAATATTAAGGTGGGATAAAAAGGTCAAATTAAATATTCAAAATAGATAATTTTATGGATATTTTTAAAGATTGGATATGAAGGACTGCATAGAAGGCTTATCATTCAGATTCTGTTTTGAAGAGAGAATCTAATCACACAAATAACATCATCTACAAGATTCAGGAATACTGAAAGTCAATGAGGATTCATTAGAGTGTGTGAGGAACAGAAAGAAGAGGGATAAGATATAATCCACAATTATTATTATTATTATTATTATTATTATTATTATTATTATTATTATTATTATGCTATAGGACATGACATAATTTGATTTCAGTATGGTTGACTGTGTCTTATGTTCAAAAATACATTACTGCATGTCAGAGTTTTCGATCACTTCTCTATCTATTTTTTTAAAAAATATAAATATTATAGCACCACTAATTATTTTTATAACTTGCTTGATCAAACTTCAAGATACAAAGAAAAAAAGTATAACAATACTATAAGATGATGTATCCAAAAGTTAAGACAAAAATCAAAATAAAATAGTGGTTAAATGATTAAATCTAGTCACATGATCTATTTTTTTTTAATTTCTTGCATCACATTATTCTAAGTACTTTTTTTTTTCTAAATTACAAGTCTTTTAAAGGAAGCAATTACATTTGAGCCTAACAGATTTAAACTCAAAATATTACTTAAAAGAATCAAATATATGCTACTTGAACTAACCCTCATTTACAAATTAGTTGTTTATTATTTAAAAAAAAACTTATTTAAATTTCTGTATAGCCATATGAAATGAATGTAATTTTTTATATATAATAATTAATTTTATGACTAATTTTTAATATATAAAAATATTTTTTTTCTTGAAAGTAATGCAATAAATATAAAGGATAATGTCTAATCAAAATGAGTGAAATTCACAGAATTTTTTCTTGCTGTTACTTCTGCTGCATCATCTAACTGAAACTGACCCTCCTAAGGTCACCAAAGCATGTCACCAGCTCAGAATGTCAATTTTGATATTAGAATTAAGGACCATAGGCATCATGACTCAGATTCCCTTTCCAAGACCCACATAAGTCAGCAACATATCTAATACATTTAAATACCACAACAAAAATAATATATTCAAATAGATAATATTAATGTATGTCTCTCTCTACGTCTATATTGATGCATTTGTGTAAGAGTTAATATATTTGATTTTTTTATTAATTTAATTGTTAAATTATAATTACTTATCACATAAATTGTTTTTACTAAATTTTGTAAATATATATAACTAAATAGAAATGTGCATTGTGTTGATTTAAGTATATATAAAATGTGTATCAAATAATATCAGATTGGTATAAAATTTTGAAACTATTTATTAGGTAAATTTTCAGGTTAATTTTTTTTATATTGATTAAATATATGTAATACATTGTTATTAGAAGTATGGATATTTTTGTTTGATATGAAATTTTTCTTTAGTTAATATTAACTAAATCGGACAGTTTAATTTGTTTGAAGAAAAAAAAAAAGTTACAAATCGGAGAATCTAGTTTAATTTATACTTTTAAATTTTGTTATTTTTAAAAATAAAAATTGAAAAGACTAATTTTGATGTTATTTTTATAGTTTTCAAAAACGTAAATCAAACAATTTGAATTTGTGATTCTTTTCAAAAAAGTTAAACAGCATAAATTGATAAGTCCAATTTTTGAAAATTACTTTGTAACTAAACAACAAATTAGAGACATCGAATTTCTTTTACTGTACAATATCTCCTCACTTATTTTTTGAGATTTTAGAAATAAAATAAAAGAAATAATTATTTTTTTATACTTGATTTTTTAATTTTAATTTTTTAAATACGATTTTTTTATTTAGAGTGAGTTCGTCGCACTTTTCGGCCAATTCTGTATTTTTAATTTCACTTCAATTTTTTTTAGAAAAACACAAAATTCAAATTTTTAAGTCATTATTAATTTATCATCGTATCCAAGCATACATGGGAGTACACCAAAATACGTAGACAACAAGTATGATTTTTTTAACATTGTTGGCGACAATAACAACCATTATCATTGTCTCTAGAAATATATAGATACACAGTTATAAGATTTTTTTCATTGTAAATTAAAAAAAATATTATTTCTCCAATAAAAATATGATTTATTCTTGTGTACTCTTGTTAATTTCTATATATTCTGAAAATGATGATTAATAATTTGAGTTAGTCATTTTTTTTTAAATTTGAGGTGAAGTTTGCTGAAGTTAGATGAACCGGTTCGGCAGTATGACAAACTTGCTTTGAATAAAAAAAATATATTTGAAAAATTAAAATTAAAAAATATAATTTTAAAAATAATAATTTTTTTATTTCAAAAATATTTGTTTGTTGTGTTACACACTACCGTGCAGTATAGAAAAAATAATAAATTTAGCAATGTTAATCATAAATTTAACATATACTAACAAGAATGGATTATGCCTCATATATATAAAAAGGAGATAAATAATAAATTAATAATTGAAAATTATTTGAAGAGAAGCAGAGGGAGAGAGGGAGGGCCAGCATGTCCCTACATTTTACCACTGAAAGTATTGGATTTTAACTTACTTGTATTAAATGTTTTGTTGAAATTATATTCTCTTTGCTACAGAGTATCTGCTGTATGTAGATTCTGCCATCATAACCATATCTAATACTACATTATGGAATTAGGACGTGTTTCATTTCATATATGATATGATATCATGAACATAGGGGAATAGCAATGAGAAGAGGGAAAAAAATTACATTATATTTTTTTTTAAATGAAAAAGGTTAGATCAAGTAGGAGAATTAATTTAATTGAAGGAATTTTGAAACCACTCAAAATTGTTGAATTTTGAGCATCATCTTTATGATTGGTTTAGCATGAATGCATGGTCAATGATAAGCAAAATTGTACTTGAGTTTCAACTCTGTTTTCTCCTATAATATTTTATATGGGTAAAAAAAAATACTCTTTGTTGTTTGGATAACTTATTTATATACTTATTTACCTTTGAAATTTGTTTACATATTAAGGGCTGTTGTATAAATTACTAGAGATCTATATATCAATCTTACACTAAATTCACCAATAACCTTGATAATATAAAATAATGTCTATAACTTAGGGTTAACATAACAATTCTTAGAAAATCAACTTTGTAGCATCTTGATAATACTGCATTAAAATCCATTGAGTACCATTTAACAAATTAAAAAACTACTTACTTTTTTTTAATTGTTTGGTTTTTAAAATAGAAGTCTTTTAGAATACAGTGACTTACCATAAGTCCATAAGTGAATACTTCTTAAATAACAACACATCACAATGTCTTTTAATGAATAACTTCAAGGGTAAGTAAATAGCATTTCAACATTAGAATTATGCAATTATAAGGTATGATATCCGTTAAAATAGTCTGTTAAATTGAGCTGTTTATTTAATAAATAGATATTTGGCTTTAAAAATAGATTCGATTAACTTGTAAATTAAACGGATTAACTCATGAAATAAATAGATTAGTTCTTTTAATTTGTTTAAATTTTTTTATCTTTTATGCTTTTAAAATTTTTTTAGTAATTCAATCCAAATATTTAAAGTTCTATGAAAAATATTTCAATTTTTAACCCAATAATATATTAAAAATGCAAACACTTTGGCCTAAAAGTTAATATTTTAGTTGAAAAAATCATTTGTTTTATTTTTTAATTAAAAATTACCCATCAAGATAATAAAAAACCATCTTAGGCATTACATCCATACACCCATGTATTACACACCCACACAACTCACTCACACACACTACATGAGAGTACACATAAATGGTTCTATATTCCTCCATGAGGACTTGAACCCGGTGCAGCTCTGTGGAAGGCACACAAAGTGGCCATCTAACCCAGGCCTCGGCTGCGATAAGACTTTTATTTTAAAGACTCAATACAATTGATATGAATTGGTCCACTCACTTAAATCCACGAGTATAAACGGGCGGACAAGCCCATTTGAAAATTTTACTATAATACACCAATTATCATAACAGGACCATCAAAATTAAAATCCAACAAAAATTTTCTTTCAAAAGATTAATAATAACTAGAATATTTGTTCTGACAGAAATTTTGCTGTTCTCTTTTATGCCTTAGCCTTAGCACTCTCCCCTCTCTCTAAAAGCTTACATGGATGAACTTCTTTACTAGCCATGTTACATATAAAACATGTTTTGTTTGTGTTTCCAATCGATGTGATACTTTACCATCTTCAATTATCATCAGTAATGAGTGTTGCATACATGAGTAAATTCCATGTATCTGGCAAGCCTGCCACACACCAATGGAGACAATCCATGGTTCTATGGGCATTGTAAATACTAGGATGTGCATCTTTTCTAAGCTGCGAGAGTGTTGTAATGTTAAGTAGATGAAATGGTTTGGTTATTTTATTTAATATATCTTCCATTATAAACACTTGAGGTGGCAATCCACTTGGATAGCTTGATCCGCTTAATGGTTCTGTCTCCAATGAACAATTTTTCACTTGTGGTTCGTTCCATTCACCACCCCTATTAGTACACAAAATATAAAATGAATCAGAATATATATAACGCTAATAATAAAGTAATAAGTGATGATATGACAAGCTAATTATTTTAATTTTTAACTAATGACTAATGACTAAATACTTAAGAGTAAATTATCAAATTAGTCTTTGAAAGATCATTTGTTCTTCAAATTGGTTCTCAAAAGATTTTTTTAATCAAATTCATCCTTAAAAAATTTTAAATTAGTCATATTAGTTCTTTGGTCACTTTCTTTGTTGATGGTGCCAAAATTTGCTAATGTAACACGTTAGGTGACACTCCAACACACACTTGGACTATTAACATAATAAGTTTATAAAATTAGATCAAATCAATACCTAATTGAGAGAAGAACTTGAGGAATTAGAATCCCTCAATTCGGAATTGATTTGATCTAATTTTATAAACTAATTATGTTAATAGTCAATTAAAACTCATAGGTGTGTGTTGGGTGTCGCTTAACGTGTCACATAAGCAAATTTTGACACTATCAACAAAGAAAGTAACGGAATGACTAATATGACTAATTTAAAATCTTTAAAGAACGAATTTGATTTAAAAAATCTTCCGATGACCAATTTAGAGAACAATTGATCTTTCAGGAATTAATTTGACTATTTACTTAAATATTTAATTTGGCTTCTAAAATCTTATTTTAATTTTTAAAATTTTAAAAACACTAATTTAGTAAAATTGAGTTTTGAACACCATAATAATTTTATATTCTTTTTTATGCTAACTTAGTAATTCGAAGATGAAAAATCAAATTGAATCGTGAATTTAAGAGACTACTATTAAAATTCAATTATAATATTTTACGTAAATAATCTATACATACAAATGTAAAATGGATTCAGAAGACATGCAAAGTGTATTTTCGAAAACTAAAAATAAATATAATTTTAAGAATTAAACTAATAACATTTTTTGAAATTTTTGATCACTTTTAGTAAATTTGCTAAAAAAGGAAATTATTTCTTAAATCTTACTTCCAATGTGAAGGAGTAATCCCTTGATAAAAAACTTTGTTCTTGTTTGGATTAATCTCTGCATTTACCCAATTAACCCATGTTGTCAAACCCAACTTAAAAGCTTCAATACGATCCATGTCTTTGACAATCTTGTCCCCATTCTGAATATAATCCCATCTGCATCAACAACAAATTAAAATGGTGACACACTTAATTTTATTACTAATCATAATGCGCATAATTATTAATTAATCATAATTTTGGTAGAGCAAAAATAATAATCAACAAATAAATATGAGTTTGTAAAATTCGTACGGTTTTCCAGAATCGTTGCGGTTCCACCAGAACCAAGTGTTGAAAACCAAAATGTCCATTTTCTTCCATAACTCCCCATTTTTAATGGAATCAAGTTTTAGGACTCGACCAATTTTATCCTCATAATCAATATCAACCAAATATTGTTGTCTCATAAAAATCACTGAAATTCCATAGCCCTGGAAAAATAACAATGGAAATGCTTATTATATAAATCTATATGAAATAGATATAACACACATCTTGAAGGAAACAAAATACAATAATTTTATAACATGAGACACGTATTTTTAGAATTGAATTTTAATACACTAACAATGTAAATTGTTTTATTCAGTTATCTATTTACATCTGGTGTTTTTGATAATTTTTCACATTGTCAATGTAAAAAGTAATTTTTTTTATGTGGCGTTACGTGATTGAATAAACGATATTGTATCAAAATTAAATTATATTTTTATCTATTACCAAAAGCATTTTTTAAATATATCTCTATATTTATGTCACAATTCACTTAAAATTGTTATTATTAAAGTAAAGTATATTTTTTTATCCCTAACGTTTGCGATATTTTTCAAAAATATTTCTAAAGTTTAATTTTGGTTAATTTTGTCTCTTAAAATTTTTAATTTGTATAAAAAAATTATCTTTAAAAGTTTTTAACTTTGTTCCTAAAGTCTTGCATGGAATTAACGTTCAAAGATAATTTTGTAACAAATCAAAAACCTTAAGAAATAAATTGAATAAAACTAAACGTTAAGACTATTTAAAAAAAAATCACAAATATTAAGGGCAAAACATACTCTACCTTTATTATTATTATTGAGAATAAACTATTAATTTAGCCCTTTAAAAGAAACCGGCAAATTTTAAATTGTCTCTGAAGAAATTTTTGGAACTAAATTATCTCAGATTTTCAATTTTTACAGGACTAAATTGATAATTTGTTCTAGTCAATATATATCAATTATATGAGAGCTTAAGACAAAGTTAAATTACAAACTGGGATTGTGAAGTTGTGGAAGGAGGCATGTTCTGAATCAGATTGTATTACTGCAGATTCAGGTGCAGATGCATGAAGTAAGCATACAAGTGATTGCCATTGGTCATGGCCAATAGAATCTCCAACAAACATTATTTGCTTCCCTCTCAATTTCTCCAACATTAATAATATAAAAAATTTTATACGGTCATTTAATTATATTTATATATTTACATAACTTTTTAAATATATTACTTTAAACATTAACTATTTTTACTAACGTGATAATATATTATGTTATTTTGTTCTGGATGAAAATTAAAATTTTTATCTAATAACTACTATATATATATATATTTTGAGAGATATTATTATGAACAGAATAAAAAATTACAAACCTTGGTAAATCGCAATTGTTAGGTTGCCATCGGTATTTGAGGTAATTTTGATCTTGACGACCATATTTCAAACAATCAAATTGATAATCAATGTTGGGACATGCTAAAGAATCATAAAGTGGATAAGATTCATCCCTCACCCAGCTCCCTTCATAGAAATTGCAATTTTCTTCTTCTTGTAATCTTCTCCAAATCACATTACTGTTGTTGGTTCCATGTACCCTATCATAGTGACCATAGGCTACAAAAATGGCCACTACAATAATCCAAGCATATACCATCTATAACAATATCCATATATATGGCCAAAAATATATATTAAATTATTGACAAATAGATTTTATATAAATGATAAAATTATAAAATCATGTCGATTAATAATATTGTCCATTTTAATATGATGGAAACTCAGGTGCAGTCAGCTTCACGTGAAGTTGATAGCTGAAAGTCGTTAGATGAAAATTTAGTCAAATTATTTAAATAATTTAATGGCTCTGAACTATCAACTTCACGTGAAGTTGACTGCACCTGAGTTTTCTCTATATTATATAGAAATTACTTAACCTATTAAAACGTGTCTAAAAAAAGTATTCAGATTCTTATAAAACATATTTTATTTCTCTTTTTTATTCTCATAATGTGGTATATACATCCTAGCTATAATTAAGGATAGACATATAATAATGGATAGATATGGTTATGTATATATGAATCAAATAAATTTATTCATTAACATTTAACAATATGAAAGAAATTGAAGAGGAAGATGTGAGTATCATCATCACATAGGTAACAAGACTAAGAAAAAGGAAATTGGTAAATGCCAAAGAAGATGGAGAAAAGAGTAGGATTATCTTACCCTAATTTCTTTCTTCTTTTGTGCACTTTCCTCTTTGCCTTCGGGGTTATGTGTGAGAATGAAGAGGGTATATACACCACCATGCATTTATAAGCTAAGGAGAACCAAATAAAACAAAACATTACTATTCAATATGTTGATAATTGATAAATGTCTAATTTTTTGGGCTTGGTTGTGTCACATGATAAAATAATGGTACAAGTATATATAAATATATATTGGCTTCTCTACATAATGACATGATGGTGTTTTGCTCGTTGTTTTGTTCACTAGTAGGGTATGGACTGTGAGTCTCGTGACTCAAAAAGGTTTAATGGGGACCCTTTGTTCTCTTGTCTAAATGGAAGATCAATAAATCAGTTTGGGTTTATCTTGTAATTAAATCATTAATATATACTTAAATAATTAAGTATTGAAAATTCAAATATTATCATCAAGATTTGACCGATTTCTACAAAGTTTTTTTTTTTTAATGTTCAAAATTAATTAATATCGAA
>NC_029773.3:92483616-92484366 GCF_000817695.3 Arachis duranensis | reverse complement strand
AGGGCATGTTAAATTTATAAATTAAAATTTTTTTTATTAAAAATATAAAAAATTTAAAATTTTAATGTATTTATTTTGTATTTATTAAATAAAAAATATTTAAAATTTTTTACTAATAATAAATTTATCATATATCTTTAGGATACATGTTAGCTAAACCCGTATAATCACTATTTCATTTTTTGTTGGGCTTGCATTATTTTATGGTTTAATTAACAAGAGTAATTAATAAGGTAGGCCCAAATATAATGTGGGCTTCAAGTTTTTGGCGGGTTGGGCTTGTTGATCTAACCTTTTTAAATGGAAGTTATTTACAAGGAAGGAAGACCTCGGCCCAAAATAGATACAAGGAAAAAAAAATGTTCATATTTAGATATTGCTTTGCTTCCCTGACCCAAAAAAAAAAAAAGATATTGCTTTGCTTCCAACCATAGATATAGTTATTGTAATAGATAATCATCATTCCTTTTAACCAATGATATAAATTTTAGTTTTTGATTGACAATGATAAAAAGACATATCTCTTATTAATTTGTGAATGCTCAATTTTTTTCTCTCTCTCTTTTTTATGGAAACCTATTAATTCAAGGAAATTTGGAAATGAACTAATTTACCTCTTAGAGGTCATTTAGGTTTTTCTTTTTTCATTTTCCAAACTCTATTAATGATGGTTTTGATCCCACAATGCTCAATACGTATCTTGTGCTTCAATATATAAAACATATAAATGTTTTGATCTTCCATCCCCTC
>NC_029773.3:92477118-92483604 GCF_000817695.3 Arachis duranensis | reverse complement strand
CCCCCCCAAAAAAAAAAAAAAAGTTGCCCTTATTCTAACCATATACCAACTTCTTGTTGGATTTTTTTTTTATTCTTTATTAATTAATCTTAGGATTTCTAAGTCATGTACGCTTTCAGAAGGAAAGTAGTTCGCCACTCTAAATATTATGTAACTTAACTAGTTAGCTTTATAAGTATATATGGCAACAATTTAGTGTTCTGTTGAGGTAGGTAGCTCTAAGTTTGACTTAATGTTATGATTTTGGTGAAACTGAATCAACTGCATGCTTCTCATTATGTTTTATACGAAGATTTTGTTATATTTTTTATGAATATGTTTAAAAAAATGACAATATTATGTCTCATGATTTTGTTTTTGATGGTAAAGATGATAGCAAAATCCTATGCTGATGACCTATCAAAATATATTAATAAGAGAGAAGTATTCACACACTAAGATAAAAATTATTTCTAGTGACAATAATATAATAGTCACTATATATCTTATTTAACTTATATTTATGTGAAATAATATATTTATTATTATTACTATATGTTATAATAACAATTATATATTTTTTGCAGTCATTAAAAATATTTTTACCAGCAATTATATAATTACTTCTAAAATATTTTAGTGGCAAAATATAAAACAATTAATATCATCTAATTGTCAGTAAATATATTAACAGTTATTTTTATTATTTGGTAAAAAAATAAAATATCACTAACAATGATTTTTGTAATAATGACATCTTTATAAGATATATTTAGTTCTCCTTTTCAACGGACTTTATATTATTACAATGGTTAAAATATATAGTTGCTAAAATTTCATGTGTTCATCAAATATATGGTTTTGATTCTTTTTTCCCCTTAAAATGGATAACTAAGCAGAAAAAGTCATTTATATGTATTCTCACACGTTTATGGATTTGACATTAGGGAACAAATATTTGTCACATATGTCAGCAACACGAGCGTTGAATTTTATATTGGAGCAGCTCTAATTATTAATTAATTAATTATTAATTAATTAAGAGGAGTTGCTGGTCCGAAATTCATCAATTTCATCCCTTTTCAGATTTGTTGGAGAGCGTTCTACTTGCCACATCCACCACCATAAATTCCCACTATAAATATAATTGCAATTTCTTGTTTGTGACATACAATAATAACATATAATATAATGTACCATGGTGATGACTACTATTAAGAGAAGAGAAGTGATGGTTCCCCAAGATCATAGTCATCATTTCTTGATTATGGAAGATGATGATGATGAAGACCTATTTGAGATTGATCTTGAATTAGTGAATTGCATTTCTTCATCACCATCAAAACCACATTATTACAATACTGCCACTACAAGTACTACTAATTCTAATTATTCCACAGGGAAAAAGAATGCACTCTTGGCGAATTGCTTGATGCCAATTTCAGATATTTCTAGTGCAATTCCAGCTTGTAATAAGAGTAAAAATATTAGTAGTAATAATAATAATTATAATGTTGTTATTTCCGAGTCTTTTTCATTGGAGGAATATCTTAGGTTACCATTTTTGGGGGATATAGGAGCATTGTTGCATGGCAAAACAAAACCACAATTTCAGTTCCAGTTTCACCATTAATTAGTGACTGATTAATTATGTATTATCACATATATGCAAGTTGCTTATTATCTATGAAATCTTCTAAGCTCTATAAATGTTGATAAATTCTAATTATGCTAGCTAACTAATAAAAAATTAGTCAATATCAGTTAATAATTCAAAAAGATCCGATATATATTCCTATTTCTTTTCAAAATTATTATTTTTTCCCTCTCAACATATATACACTTCAATTTTACATACTTATTATCACAAGTCACCTACCTTCACCATTAGCCATGGTTGCTGCTACCAGTGACCACCGCTGGTCATCTCTATCATCGGCAACGACCACATACGATGGTTTACCACCACTGTCACCATCAGCCACCACTGGTCACCCTAAATTCTACACCTTGAATTTTAGATCATAAATACTAAATTTAAAACTTTAAATCTTAAATAAAAAATACTAAACCCTAAATTTTAAACTCTAAATTCTAAATTCTAAGTCAAATTTTAAATTCTAACCATAAATTTTAAATCTTAATTTTTAAATTCTAAATACTAAATTTTAATTTTTTTATAAGTTTTAAATGTTTAAATTATTTTTAATTTTAGATGTTTCTTTTTATTATGAAATATTAACTATTTTATTGGCTATCCATCCCCTTTTATAATTATATGAAAATATTTAAAGATTATCTGAATTTATTATTTTAGCCATCATTTTTAGTCATTAATTTTATTTTCTTTAGTTTAATAATTCAATAACATACTTCTAATCCACACTTTTAAACATTAATAATTAACTAATAATAAAAAATAATAAATTCTTATGGTCATCTAACATTCCTCCAATTATATATACTTTTCCATAATTATATATATACATACGCGCATAAAACGAGCTTTTTACTTTTTGTATTGTAGTACAAGTAGAAGTAGTGTTTTTCAATAATGTAAAAATTTAGTGTATTTTAATTTTAATTTGTATAAATATTACAAATCTAAAGGTTAGATTTGTGATTTTTATTTTTTATTTTTTAAAAGTTTACAAATCTGAGGGGTTAGATTTGTTTTCTAACGTTAAAAAAATTTTTAAGCATGCAAATCGGACCTTCAATTTGAGTTTTTTTGAATTTTTGGGTTTTTTTTTACCCAAAATCGACCCAGTTTTCTATCCTCACCCAAAACCAACCTTTAGTTTTTTTTTTTTTCACGGTATCTTTTAAATTGGCAGGTTAAGGACTAATTCGCTGCGGTACTGAATTCTATTTAAGGGTTTGTCGCTGACTAATGAGTTGTTGCATGCACAATAAGACAAAATTCGAACCCCCGACACTTACTTAAGCGGGCTACTACTAGACAAACTCAACTTGATTACCTTCATTTTTTTTACTTTCACCTAAAATCGAACCCATGGTTTTCTACTCCTACCCAAATCTAAGCGTCCTATTTGTAATTTTTAATTAAAAAAAAATATTTTTACATTCATAAAAAACACACAAACTCTTCATAATTATGCATAATACACTCTCCAATCCATTACAAAAAAATATTAGCCGCATAAAACTCTTGATATTATTTGCATATGTTAACATCAATGAAAAGCAGAAAACAACAAATGTTGTTGATTATGTGATGATCTAAGGATCCACTCATTTTGGGATGCATTGCTTCTATACTCTTACTCTCCATTCCAAAAAGTCATACTCTACTTATATAGATCTATAGGCGACATTTGGGGCTCCTTGGGTTTCTAGTTTCAAAGACTTGAATAAGTTGTACGACAAAACAACAATAATAAAACCTTTTGAAAAGATCGTACCGAATCTCTTTTAGTATTGTGTATCTAGTGCCACCGACTTATATGGATTCAAGAATTCACATTTTTATTTTTAGAAAATTATATGAACCAAAAGGTTGTGAGCAAAAGATAAACAAAATCATGTTAATTTATATTAATAATTAATTTTAAATTTTTTAAATTTAAAATTTTAAAAATTTAAAATTAATTAAATAAATCTAATTAAAACCTATAAAAACCTTTCTCTTTTCTCTCACATCAATGCTGCTGCGCTTCGTGGTGATGGGTAAATTTGATTCTTATGCTTCTGTTAACAATATTATGCTCACGAATTATAGCAAGGAGGAATTTTTGTGTGAGGCGAAAAGGCTGTTTCATGAGATGGGGCTTGGTGGGAGGGATAAGGTTTTTTGGAACTCGATGATGATTGTGATGTGCGGGTAACACCGCGAGGGATCGGAGGTGCTGGCA
Source organism: Arachis duranensis (assembly GCF_000817695.3). Lineage (NCBI taxonomy): Eukaryota > Viridiplantae > Streptophyta > Magnoliopsida > Fabales > Fabaceae > Arachis > Arachis duranensis. The sequence goes on along the minus strand of NC_029773.3, from coordinate 92,479,750 downwards.
CTTCTCATGTAGGAAGTAGTTTGATTGACTTGTACTTAAAGTGTACAAGGGACATGTTAGAGTGCAGGATGGTGGATGATGGGATTTTTATTTTGTATTTAACACGCATATTTGTAATTAGGGGTTTGTTGCAGATATTGTTCTTTGCGTTTTGGGATATTAGGTGCCGTTTTGATGATTAAAAAGACTGCAAACTACACAATTATAGAATTATAAAAAAAACATTCATTTAATATGAAAAAAAAATCCTAATTCTTAACAAAAGAAACATCTAATTATATTTTAGTAAAAATAATTAAATATCTATAAAATTTAAAAAAATATGAAATTCTTAAAGAAATAGAGACATTCATATTTGCAATACAAAAAAATTTATGAAAAAGAAACATTCTGATACTTAGAAGAAGAAACATCTATATATATTAATTGGTAGAGATTTTGAATTCACACAAAGGTATTTGACTGGTTGTTGGCTAATACCCGTTTGGTCATTGCTCTTATTTTTAATATTGGGTTAACGTGTTTTTTTGAATTGTGATCTATTGTGGTATTTTTCTAAAACGTGAGATGATTTAATTTACGGAATACAAATCATACCGTTCAATTTTTAAGAGATACAAAAATCGAACCGTCCAATTTTTAGGTACAAAAATTGGACCGTTCAATTTATGTACTCGAACCCTCCGATTTGTGTTTAAAAAATTAAAAAAATTTGGAGTACATAAATCGGACTACCCCAAATTTTTAAAATTTTTTAAATACAAATCAAAAGATCCTATTTGTGTACGTCCCATAGTTTTAAAAAACACCAAAAATTATCATATTAAAATATAACACATACCCTACTTCCATATCTAAATTTTTTAGCCTAAAAAATTGTGTTTTATTATATATCATATTTATATTAAGATTCATTTATACATGATTTTTTTTTTACCATTTTTATATGGTTTTTTAAGGCTTTTTATTATTTTTTGTTTGTTTATCTTGCACACCCTTTTAATTGAACATTGTTTATTTTTTTATATGTTCAAATTACTTAAAATGAGATTTAACAAACTTTTAAAAAATAAACTATTTCAGTTTTTTTTCTTATAGTCTCGTATTTTAAAATAAATTCATGCATTATTCACTAATTGACATCACAAGAGAAAAAAGTAATGAATAATTACTCAAATTTAATTATTCTTAAAAATTTTTAATATCAGATAGTTTAATCTTTTAAATTTAAAATAAATAAAATAATCATTAATATTTATTTTTGTTAAATAAACTGAATTTTTTTTTAATTATTTACCTTGTTTAAGACATCCCCGATATTTTTAATTCCAAATTACATCGGGTTTTTATTAAAATACAAACTATTCAATTCCTCAATATAACATTGTTTTAGGTAAAAAAAAAAAAAGAAGAAGATCAAATTGTCTCAAAAAGTGAATAATTAAGAGCCTTTGTGATTTATTTTTGTTAGAAGTCATATCATCTTTCGGAAAAATAAACAGAAATTGAACTTTTTGATAAAAATGTATTCGATCTTTTGTATTAATATTAATTAATATATATAACAATTCCAAAATGATTTATTTTATAATACACAACATACCCTTATATATGAGTGTTGCTGAATTTTCTTTAACAACAGATTGAACTTTATGATTTATCAATTGTTATTATTATTATAACTCAAATTTTGAGTTTTCTCTCACACTAGTAACCTAACTAATGCATATTACATTTTGGCTTAATTTGAATGCTGAAAGTTGAAACTAAAAAGTTATGGCAGTTAAATGATACACGAACATCTGTGATTATATGAAAAAAATATATATATTATTTTAAGCTTGAAAATTAGAAAATTGGTTATAATAATTGCAAACACACCTATGTCTATTTATTTCATTCCTAACAATAAACGAAACTAAAAGCATCAATTAGGATGCATGAATGAGTTCAACTAAGGAGCTAATTTTTTTAGCCAAGATCAGTTAATTTTTTTAATTTTAAATTTTAAATCCTTAATTTTATATGTTATATTTTAATTCTAAATCCTAAATTTTTCAAAATAAAGGTTAAAGAAAAAATTTTACAATAAAAAACATTAAACAATATTAATTATCTGAAACTTAGTTTCCTATATTTTTTCATGTTACTGTAGTAATAAAAAGATATTTATTTATTCTTAATTCTCAAGTTCATAACATTATATTACATAACTCACAAACAACACATACAACTAACACAATACATTAATTAGCCACATACATGATATAATAATAAGTGACACCTAAACTATATATCCAAGATTAACACCACCTATGAGAAGAAGCCACGTGCCATACCCTTTTCATTCTTCATGATGATGATGATGATATATAGCCATAACCTAACCTTGCTCGCATGCTTCTTGCTTTATTTACTAATAATAAATATATATATAGGTGTGCATGCAGCTACATATATATGAATTAGCGTCTTCTAGCGGCGGTTTCTCTCTGAGCATTGAAGTAGACAGCAGCAACAGGAAGAGAAAGGTCAGAGTGAGCAGAGAAGTTGATAGTGTTGAAGTGATCCCTTGAACTTGGTGGGGTTACACTCTGCCTTCTCTTTTGCTTCAACAACACAAACACATACC